>NW_027506463.1:0-46264 GCF_021521415.1 Bidens hawaiensis
TATCGGGCAAAGTTAGATATGGTCAAGAAGATTGAAGTCTGCTAGGTGAGTAAAGTCTACCCAGAGAACTGTTCTCCAGCACACTTCAAGGTTACCAGTTCTACTCGTAAAAGACAAAAAGAACAAGCCTACTCGGAGAAGACATCTGATACAAAGTCTACCCGGAAGACCTGTTTTTACAGTTAATATACTTCTGAATATGTAATTTGAATATGTACCAATCATTAGGGTTTCTAGAAGATGCGACAGCTGTCAGGTGGTAGCAGGCTTATAAATAGAATAATTTAGGTCACGCCTAACACAGACAAGGGACACGGATTTCAGCATTTACTCTTTTCAGACCTAAAAGAATTTTTCTGATATTGAGTGTGACGGCTGTCTTAGGATTGTACGGATAAAACTTTCCAAACAAGAAACCCTAATCGATTATCATTTGTATGAATCATTTATATAAATGGAAATCTTTTGAGTAATTGTTTTTGTTTGTTACATTTTATTAATCCTCAAGCAACAACCCTGTTTGTTTCTGATTCCGCCTTTAACAAACATTTTTCTTACCCAAAATAGGAACTGTCATTAACTCTCTTGTCGACACATTTATTGTGTGAGTTATGACTTAATTGTGAGTGTGAGTTATGACTTAGTTGGTTATGTGTGTCAAATATTAAATGCGTAGGGGCATTTCGGTCCGATTTTGACTTTCTGTTTAACCATGAGCAAAACCGTTAAACATAGTTTTTTATTTTCAAAAACCGAAATAGAATCGTTAAAATTTGAAACGAACCAAACTGTTATAAACAATTTGGTTCTAGTTTGGTTTGCAGTTTGAGTAATTATAATTACAAAACCTTTAGCTCCGATTTGAATTCATTAATAACTATGAAAGCAAAGTTACAAAATTTCTTCAAAGGATATAAAATTAAAAACCACTCTATTTTTCTAAGAGGTGATTTTTTCAACCAACCAGTAATGCAGTACCATTAGTTTAACATAAACAAGAATGAGTTTTTGTAGGTTTAATAATTTGAATCACAACAATGAAGTAATATAAGCGCATTTTTTATTGATTTAATTATTTGAATCACAACAATGTGTAATAGTAGCGAAGTTTACTTCAAACAATAGCCAAAAAAATGTTTAACTCACTTGCAACTATTAGCCCAGTTCACTTGAAAGTTTAAAACTAAAATAAATAGTCAAATGTGTATAATATGAACAAATAACAGTTTTTTGTGTCATTTATTTTTAGGGACATAATTCGAACCCTAGAAATCAGCCGCGTCATCATATGCTAGTGTCCAAAACTTATGTTACATAAGAATTAAAAAGATAATGTAACCGAATATATAAAAATCAATTTATTATCAACTAACAAAAAGATTTAGGCCCAAATTCATTATTTTTAGCCAACTTCTTTTCAACCCAAAAACTTGATTAATCTGTAAAAACCGAACTCGAACTGAAAACCAAAAAAAACCAAAATCAAACTGTTTTCAAAAACAGAAATTCAATACGATTGTAAGATGAATGAAAAGACATTTTTCCGTCGGTAAGATGAAATGAAACATTCCTATAAACAATGCGAACTGGTTCCCAAAACTGAACGAACTGGTTCCTTTCTAAACTGGTTTCTGCCAAACCGGTTCCCAAACCAAACCAAAAACCCGGTTCCCAAACTAAACCAAACCGCCGGTTCGTATAGTGTTTTGGGTATTTTACAATCAAACCGTTTCTAAACCGAACCGGTTTGACCCAAACCGGTTTGGAATATGCAAAAACCAAACCAGGTCGATTTTAAAACCAGTTCGGTTTATTAAAAAACCAGTTAGTATTAAACAAAACATAAGGTTGTTTACTGAACAAGCCTATTTTTAAGCTCGTTTAAGCTCGCGAGCCTACTCGAGCTCGATAGGTCGGTATCGTTTATTGAACAAGCCTATTTTTAGGCTTGTGTTTAGCCCAAGCACGAATTTGGCTCGTTTATCATTTAGTTAGTTTTATCATAATTTATATTATAATTATTCTGATATGTACAAAAAAATTACAATCATAAACCTCACAAATTTGACAAACCAAAATTACACAATGTAGCATAAATGAGCAAAGAACGTGACAAAGCATAATTAAAGGAAACCAACTAATAAGAAATTTCAAAGAAAAAATCAAAGTGCAAATCACAATTAATAGAAAACAAATGACAGAAAATAATACCATCATATTATGCAATTGCCCAACAACTGAATTGCCCTCCCTTTCATGATAGAATTGTTGCACCTGTAGCGTAACGAAAGTGGTTAAAACTTAAAAGTGTGAACATATCTGTTCATGGTGCAGAACTCTTCCAAAGCCATTTACGACCTGGAATTTATGTGCCCTATATGGGTCAAATAGTTAAAATTTATATTTAAAACCTGAATTATCTAATCGGTTAAACAACTCGAGTCAATTGCTACATTAAAATCATAAGAACATGATCTAACCTATTAAACTACTTAGTTCCTATCAAAGAGAAAAAAAGTCAAAACAAAAGAAAATGCGGGTTAAAGTAAAAAATACAGGCTAAAAGCCGAAAATGGGTATGAAGTATTTGAGTAAGGCAAAAGTTGAGGCAGGAAAACCACAAATACAATTTATTGGCAAGAAAAATTCAAATACACTTAAATTTGTATCCTTGATAGGGTATAAGAGTAAAACAAACATAAAAACAACTTAAAAGAAAAGGGACTATTTTCATACCAAAACATACTAAATCATATAATTTAAAACATCGGACAGAAATGACATAATTTGGGTTATCGAATTTGGAACATTAATAATTAATAAAAAAAAATGAATTTTGAACAAAAAGAGGGTCATCCAAACACCACCCAGACATACCAAAGGCTTATAATACCACTAATTGACTCAAATCTACCATTAACAATGGTTCATCGATGCATTACACCCATCATAGATAACCAATGGAGTAATAATTAACATAAATTATTATCGATGATTACAAAACAAGCACGGTTGCATACCGGATAGCTTGAGCTATAAAATTGTTGACCGCATGACCATCACCAATGTTCATTCTTGATCCGTATTGAAGATCCTAGCAATCTGTATTCCTGTTAAAAAAACTTGATTAGCTAACAAATAGTTTAGAAACATTAAATGTAAATTGACACAGAAATCAAAGAATACCTTGTGTCACTGCCTGAGGTTCAAGCGGAACCCTAGTTCCGCCGCCACTGTATAGGTCAGGGCAGAACCCTAAGTTTTCACATTTCCGTTGCTGTTGGGTTAGAGACCACCTTCATCATCCCATGTCATCTATATCTCACCACGAGACTCGACCTTGGAGGCCACCTGATGTGTTGTAAAACACACTTACTTTCCTTATCGTTTTATCATGATTTAATTGCTTTTTAGTTTAATTATTAAGAGGTATAACTTGTTTTTGCTTAATTTTACAAAGATGGATGTTTACTTGTAGGTTATGAGTTTTAATGAAGAAAAGTGGTAAGTTTGAAGACTCTAGGGGCTTATTTGAGCAACTTTGAAGACTACAACTCAAGGCCCGACCTAAGCCCACAAGTTAGAAGCCTTACATGCATAATATATTAATAAAACAAAAGAAAAAAGAACCCTAACAGCCCAAAAATCCCAAATTCAGCAGCCCCAAATCTGCCCAAACTTGCAATCGGCCAGTAAGGAAGAAAGAAAGAAAAAAAAGTGTGGCGGCTGAGTTGGTGGCTATAGTGACGGCTGGAGAAGAAGAATAACACCAAGGAGGGCTTGCTATAGAAGCTAAGGGCTATAATCATCATAATCTCAGCCATATAATCATAAGTATTCATCCATAAACTTTGTGTTTTTGTTCAAGAACCCTAACTAGTTAAACTTGATCTTTTTGTTGGATTGTTTTGCAAGTAATTTGAAGTTTGACTTGTGTTTGATTGTTCTTGATTATTGAATGGTAGGTGTTTATCTTATGTTTATGTTGATGTTTATGATGTTTAATTTGAATATTAGCTGCTGTCCAAAATTAATGTGTAGCTAAACTTGTTAGTTCTACCTAGGTTAGATGATTATTGTTAGGTTTTAGTAAGTAGTTTGGATTGTTGATGATCATGACTTGATTTGTTAATGTAAAGTTTGGTTTAACATTGAATTAGGTTGTGTTTAGTGGCTGTGTTTTGATTAATAATACTCAATTACCTCTTGCTTTGATTGATTAAATCGGTTTTAGTTGATTTTAGCTTGTTTGAACTCTTTACTTTGTGATTAGAGATTGTTTGCGGGGTGTAAAACCGTAGGGTAAGTTTGGGTATATTAATTAGTTAAAATCAGCGGGTAGACACCTTCATAGAGACCGAGAGGTGATAGGAAGTAGGGTCGTCTCACAGCTTTTACATGTTAGGATTAGGATCGTACCAGAGCGGGTTCGATTCTTGTCGGGTTTGGGTTTGTGAGCGATTAGTTGACCTAGTTTAATTTAAACTGAATTGTTCCTCTATCCTTGGTTGCGTAGTATTCGTCTCCATTAGGGTAGTGTGTCGGTGAGACCGAGAGGAGAGTCGGCATTAGAGCACGTTAACAATTCGTCACCCGGTTTGTTCTTAAAATCAACTAAGTGTAGGTTAGGGCTTGTTAGTGAGACCGAGAGGTAATCTAGCTTCCTGAGTGAACCTTAGTTGTGTCATTCCTTAGGAGCTGGTGTCGTGAGATTCTACAATCCAATAGCTTACTATACCTTCAATAGGATTCTTATCTAGGTAGACGTTTTTCCCATTGAAAAAACTTATTTTCACAGTTTCGTTTAGTCTTCTCAAATTAAGTCTTTTAAGTTTATTAAATTAAGTTAGGTTAAGTATTTAATAATATAAAAATCAATTTAAAATATATTATTCTTAGGTGAGTCTTATTTAGGGTTAAGTATTAGATATGTGTTCACGTGTCCTTGTGTTCGACACTCGGACTTCCTTAGTGCTATACTATTAGTGATCGGTAAACTTGCCGGTTTTGTGTGGCTTCTTTAGGAATTTCGTTTAATAAATTTAAAGCTTAGTTGTGAGAGCATCGTTAGACACACATCAGGTTTTTGGCGCCGTTGCCGGGGACACGGTTAGAGGCGTATTAAGAACGACTCGAGTTAGGACTTACCTTGTTTACTACTTGTTTTTCTTATTTGTTTTGTTTGTTAGTTTAAAATAATTTAGCTAATTTTAGTTTATTTCGTTTAGTTTAATAGTTGTATGCGACGTACTCGATCTCTAGGACCACCAGAAACCGAAGGATTTTCCGAACCAGAGAGAGAGCTTCGTGAGAGACGTCGTATAAACCCGTCTTCCAGTTCATCTACGTCCGTCGGTAATACATTCTCTTCTCCTACTTTTTTCTGAACCCGTCATTAGGGATATGATTATGGGCGACGCGAATCCACCACTGAGGAGGACAGTTGCAGACCGGGCCCGTCCGGTCGATGTTAGCGCGAGATCCAGCATTGCTCCACCAGCTATAGGAGTTCAAACGACTTGGCAGATTCCATCTAATATTCTGAACACGATTGCTCATTCTGCTCAATTTCACGGGTTACTCCATGAGAACCCACATGCTCATATCACTCGCATTACACGAATTTGCGATACGTTTCATCTTGCCGACGTATCCGAAGACGCCATCAAACTCCGAATCTTTCCGTTCTCACTCGTTGATCATGCGAGTCTGTGGCTTGAGTCCCTCCCACAGGGATCCATTGCTACTTGGGCTGCCATGCAGACCCAATTTCTTGAAAAATACGATCCTCCGGCTAAGGCCGCTCGTTTGCGTAACCAGATCAATTCTTTCCAGATGGAGGACACCGATAGCTTCTACGAGGTGTGGGAGAGATTTAAAAATCTACTTGCTTTATGTCCGAACCACGGCCTACAAGACTGGGCGGTTGTTGAGAAGTTTTACAACGGAGTGACGTACGCGACTCAGAGCATGCTCGACACAACTGCGGAAGGTAACCTATTGACAACGAAGGATACGGATGAGTGCATTGATCTGTTCAACGGGTTAGCCATGAGTGGATACCAGCGACCACCAGCTAAGAGTACCAAAACCGTCAACTCTTTATCACGCGGCATGCATTCGGTCGACACGAGCACCGCACTTGCGGAACAGGTTGTAGCGTTAGCAAAGATCGTGAAGGACTTGCAGGTGAAAGGTAAGTTATTCGAGATCTGTAGAGGGGGGCATGATATCGTTCAGTGCCCCGTAGGTTTCCAGGAGGAAGCAGTCTACTTCGTTAATAATCCAAACCGAAATCAAAACTCTTTCAATTCATATAATTCGGGGTGGAGAGGTAACCAAAATTCCAACTAGAGGAACGGAAATCAGTCCGGCTTCCAGCAACGTCAGAGCCTATTCCAGGATTCCGGTGAGGGAACGAGTAGTGGGGAGAAGAAGCCCACGTTAGAGGAGTTGATGGCACAGCAGACACAGATGTTGTCGCAGTATATGACTCGGGGGGGACTCCCGTCACAAAGAGACTCAAGAGAGTTTTCGGGAGCACGAGTCATTCATGAGAAATCAAGGAGCGTCGATTCAAAATCTTGAGCGTCAGATGGGAGAGATAGCAAGTCGTCTAAATGAGAGGTCGCCACGTATACTTCCAAGTAACACTGAAAAAAATCTGAAGGTGTTCGCGAAGGCTGTGAAGACGAGGAGCGGCGCAGGGGCACGTAGCGAGGCCGTGATTCAGGAAGCGACGAGAGGAGTCGTTAATGAACCTGCGGTAGATGTAGAGGAGCAGGTAGACGAGGAGATTCAGTTGGAGTCTCCACCGGCCAAGGTGCATCAGAGGCACACCCCAAGAAGTACAGCACAGGCCGAGAACCAGCCATTGCCCAGCACACCACCGAGAGTCTACAAAACTAGACTCCCGTATCCCGGCAGAGTCCATAGGGATAAAGACGAGGAGCAGAACTCCAAATTTCTTGATCTTCTGAAGCAACTTCATCTTAATGTCCCATTCTTTGAGGCACTCACGCAAATGCCCAAATATGCAAAGTTCCTTAAGGATATTCTTTCGAACAAAGAGAAGCTAGCCGAAGTCTCCTCTATTCCCCTGAGTGCTGGTTGCTCTGCAGTCTTGCAGAGAAAGTTACCAGAAAAGATGTCCGATCCTGGGAGTTTCACGATTCCCTGCATCTTGAGTGATAATACGGTTGTTCATGCTCTGGCGGATCTTGGTGCCAGTATTAATCTCATGCCGTATTCCGTGTATCACAAGTTGGGTCTAGGCGAACCGAGGCCTACCCGTATGAGTATCCAGCTTGCTGATCGTTCTGTGAAATACCCCCGAGGGGTGGTCGAGAACATGCTTGTTCGTGTCGACAAGTTCATCTTCCCGGTGGACTTTGTCATCCTGGACATGAATGATGATGATAGTGTCCCACTTATCTTGGGCCGACCATTCCTTGCCACTGCACGGGCGTTGATCGACGTATGCGAGGGTAAGTTGATCTTAAGAGTTGGGGATGAGAACGTTACTTTTGACGTTCGACAGTAAATGAAACGCCCCAAGTCTACTAATGACTCCTTATACTGCATTGATACCATCATGGAGCATGTCGGGGAGTTTCTCAGCGAAATCTATGGAGGATCTGCCTCCGACACCCAAATTCTCGATAGGGAGATTCCAGAGATTGAGATGGTTGCCGTAACTAATCAGTCCTTAGATGACGACACTGAGTCGCATACACTTGAATCTGGCGTGTCTGCTAAGATCGTACGAGACGATCCAATGGACCGACCTTCGGTCGAGATTCCTCCTTCTTCCTTAGAGATTAAGGATTCGCCTGCCCACCTTGAGTATGCAATTTTAGATGAAGAGAGGAAGCTGCCGGCTATCATTGCATCTACTTTGACGGAGGTCAAGAAGGCGAATGTGGTTATCTTGGATATCGAGGGTTGTCATGAAGAGCTTGTGGAGGATACCTCTATGGAAGTAGATGATACGCAATTTGACCCGGGAGGTGACATTGAAGGAATAGGAAGATTAATTTTCAGGGAGACATCACAGAAGAGGGAACATGTATACTTGGATCAAACGAACTTGAAAGTAAGGATACGACATACGAAACAAAATAAAAAGTTGACACACAACAAAGATGACATCTTCCTTCATTAAACGACTCGTATAAAGTTTGGTCCGGGTAAGTATAAGTCTTGGTTGTCCAACCCGTTTCAGTTTTTTAAAATCTCTTTAAATTTTTCTGGTAAGTTTTTCCCAACTAATAGTAAACGAATAAAACGAAACGGGTCGAGTGGGAAACGGATAAAGGAGAAGCCACCTGATTGAAATTGAGATTTGGGGTCAGGCTGAGGACCCGTTAAACTAAGCGTTCTCTGGAGGCAGCCCGAGATTTAGAGTTTTGTTTCTTTTATTTTTGTTATTTAAAAATTAAAAATAAAAAAAAATTAAATATTTAATAAAAATAAAAAAAATTAAAAAATTCAAAAACACAAAAACATGTTTATTTCTTATGTTTTTGTTTTCTGTTTTGTACACCGCTACATACGAGCGAGTTTGAGTTTTTACAGGTATTATTATGCGCATGGTAGCTCAGATGGCGTTTTGGAACTTGTTCACCCGAGGTTGCGGCCGCGAATGAAATGCTATACGGTCGTTCGATTCATACACAGCTGATGAAGAATCTGCATCTAAACCAGGAGAGTAACCCGTTCTCTATTTTATTTTCTGCTATTTTATGTTTTACTTTTTACTTTAAGTTTTAATTTTATTTTTCAGTTTTTATTTTATTTTATTTTATTTCCTTTATCTTATCGAGGACGATTTCGTTCTAAGTGTGGGGATGAGAATTTATTTTACTTAGTTGTAGATAAAATTTAAAAATTAAAAAAAAATTAAAATTATATAAAAAAGTTTTAAGAAAAATGTCCCTTAAAAATTATTTTTGTTCTACGTTAAGCAGGAAACGATATTATTTGAAACTAAAAAATGATGACCCGTTTCATTTTTCATTATGCCTTTATCCTAAACCTTCTTAAACACATAGTCAATAGCAATAGACATGAACTAACAACTTACAAAGACAAAATGAAATAAAACAACATAACACGAAATTATACTTTTTGTATCAAAAGATGAGAATAAGCCTTTAAGTAGTAGTAATCTAACATATTTAAAGGTATATTGTTTAGTAATAGTAGAAAAACGCATCAAGACTATATAAAAGAAGCCCAACCTTCAAATTAAAAAATGTAAATGTACACAATTGCTGATAAATTTGCAATGAAAGTTTATGTACAAGTGAAATTTCTTCGATAAATTTAGAAAGTTGAAATACATATAAAACCAAAAAAAATAATAATAATGGATGAGAACCTCCTGTGTCCATTTGATGTCCGAATATCACCAATTACCTGCACCACTAAACATTCAAATATAACCACCAAAATATAGCTATAAATGCATGCATGTTTTTAAATTTTCACGACTAAATATTGGTACACTATGAAATGTGAACCATTGACCCTCTTATTTCACACCCTAACCACCTTACCAACCCATCAAAATGGAAATGATACTATAAATCATTTAACACAAATAATCTATTAGTTAAAAACACAATCATATTTTCCCCTTAAAGTTAGTTTCAAATTACATGCCTAATATATTTCAAGAATTCCAAAATTGTATGTGGCCAAAAAAGAGTAAATGACTATTTGGCAGCGATGCGGTGGCTGCGACGATAATTTACACGATAGTGATCTGTCGCATACAACAAATGTCAAGATAGATGGTTTTGGGAGTAATGGGTGATAATGAAAGATAAATAAAAAAAACCTGAAAAAGCACCAAAATATCCTTACTTAAAATTGATATGTTTAGAAAATAATTGTTAATGGCTATACTAAAAAATAGTCGACCGGAATTCAGGGAAATGGGCACCATAAAAACTAAAAACAAAAAGAAAACTGTGCAAAGTCGAATAAAAAATATTGAAACTTACATGAATGAACGCATACAATATATACGTATACAGTCTTTATTTCTTTATTTACAAAAGAAATGTAATTTAATATAGTAATATAAGCGCATCATTCCTATAGAACAGAATCCCACCCCCTACACATAATCAACCTACTTTTCCATTTGATTGCTTTTGACTGAGGTTGTAGCAACAACATACAGAGAATGTGGCCAACTGTAGCAAAGCAACTACTATATAACATAAGCTGCTGCAGTAAGACCCCGCTACTCGTTCGCGATTACTAAAACATACAAAAATAATAATTCAATACACGCGAAAGATCCGATCCATAATTATCATTTGGAAAGGCATTAATATGGAAGGTGAAAATATAGGATCAACAGATAAATGAAGGTATCGAATTCAATATAACTTAACCACACAAATGCATTGAGGGGATGAAGAAAACTTACTGAAGATTGCAAACGAAGTAAACCAACGCAAAGGGTGGATCAGTTAACCTTCTGAACATTTTAAACCTCAAATTGGATTAACTGCATACCCATATGCAAAACTTGATTAATGCTATATATATATATAAACAAATCAAAAAAATACTAATAATTTTACTAAATTAAAAGAGAAACTAATCTTAAAGTTCAAAATGTAAGAAGCACTACTATAAGTATTTAAAGCAGAAGAAAGTAAAAAAAATGTTTGTATGCTGCAAACAAGTAGAACCGGAAAAGAAATTACCGTAATACTCTTAAAAAATGTTTGGTTTCGGTTTCGGGACGGTTTAGATGTTTTCTGGTTTCGTTTTGACTAAATTTGTACGTTTTTTTTTATCTTGATTCGGTCTCAGTTTATTCATGTTTAGTTTCGTTTTGTTTCAGTTCAGTTTTAGTATATTTGATTTTGGGTTTTGGGTCAGTTTAGGTTTTTCTGTTTTTGGTTTCGCTTTGATTTCAGATTTTTAAGTTTTTTTTTATTTCGGTTCAAATTTTTAACCACCTGGTCAAATTTAAAGTCCAGTAGCTTTTATTTAAAATCGCCTCAAGTCTCTTGTAGTGAATTCCCGGACCGCCGGAAGCCCTACATCATTCAACACAAACACAAAGAACAAACAATAAATTAGCTACATAATCAACTACATATTCTAAAACATGAAATACATTTTTATTTCCTAAACAAAAGATGAGAATGGTGTGAACATTTAGGACGATAAGTCCAGTTTTGAGAAACATTATATAAAACCAAAAGTCGATTGATCACTTAACTTTAAAGAAGATGAGCCACATACCTAACTTATACAATTAATGCATTTACGGTTGGAATGTTTAATTACATCTAATTTGAATCAGATGATGGGTTCACATCTTGGTGACCACAGTTGCACTATTAAAAAAACCATTTTCGTCATAAGTATCAAGGGAAGGCGAAAACTAAGCTAATAATAATGCACAAAAGTTGAAACTTACCTCTCTAAAGATTCCATTGAAAACGTAATATCGGGTCGGGTCGGGGGGGGGGGGGGTAAATGGTATTGAGGAGAGTGATCACTCAACCACTGCTTACTGTTCACTGTTAAAGTGTTGATCCAAAAATTTAATACAATTTAGAATCCATTTCCATACATTACGCAATAAATTATTAACAAGACTATTATATATCTCCTCTTTCAAGCCGGGGGCAACGAATATTTTCCTAAACAACACGATTACATCTATGCATTTTCTTCAAAAGAAGGATAATCATAATAAATTAAGTGATTAGATGTATTGTTTTTTTAGTTAAAAATATTTATAGTTTAACTAAACTTAGTATATAATAGATGGTGGAGTAAACAAGCCCGGCCGCTCAGAAGCTACTTGAGATTGAGTCGTTCAAACTCGAACCGAGCCGAGCTTAGAAAACCCCGAGCCTAAGATTAAGCTTGTTTAATTAACAAGCTCTAACTTGAGCCTAAGCTCAACTTTTCGATCTCAAGCTAGCTCACGAACCTAAACAAGCCTATTGTTTATATAATTTTATTTAAAATATTGAATCTGATTTTTAATGTTATTTAGTAATATATATTAAGACATATAGTTATAATGCATATAAATTAACTAATAATATACAAATGAGTCGAGCCCAAGACAAGCTCAAGCTTTAGTTATAAAACTTGAAACAACCAAACTCGAGCATAAATGAGCTCAGGCTCAACTCGTTTGCATCCCTATTTGTCGACCCTTTTCAGATTTTCAACAAAAACAAAATCTTAATTAAATGCATAACACGTCTATGATTATCCTAATGAAGCATGTACCTTAACGTTTCTTTGGTCTTCAGCTTGCTCACCCTTTATAACTTGCTCTGTCAGCATCTGTTCTCTCTTCTAAAAACTAAATGATGAATTTGAATCTTGAAATAATGAAATGTATAACATGAAACCTAATCAAAATTAAAAAAATAGATACACATATGCGTTTCTAGGATGATAAGATAATAAAATAAAAGTAAAAAAAAGAATACAAATCAAATTCAATAATAGTTAATATATATCAACAGATATAAACCAGATCACATAATAGGTGTAAATCAATATTATGATGGTTATTAATTCAACCAAACAAAATTGGCACACTAACAAAACATAATAATTCACGCTTACAGATCTATATGACCAATTTAAATTTTGAAATTATGAAATTGTCTAACATGAAACATAATCAAAATGCAGATGCAATGTTCATTTCTAGGATTAAAAGTTAATAACAAAAAAAAAACAACTAAAGTGTGAAATCGATTACTAATTACAATCCATTATGTTAATACACGTGAAGAGATATAACTCTAATAACATACAGATGTGAAGAAACGTGGATCGGCTCACTGGTAGACGATCAACTTTCCTCGGGTATGATTATGCTATTTCACCGATGGTTCTCTGGAATCTGGATTCTTCCACCTACAAAATGAACAGCACCGTAAACTTACCCCTCAGAAAGGGACAGAGGGGTCCTCTTTGGGGTAACCCTCCGGTGTGAGAATAAGAGATTGTAGGAGAAGATAATAATCTGAGAGTGAGTAAGGAATTTGAATGTATTTTCTAGCTTGTATTGCTTAATATTGCTTAATATTGCGTAATATGGCGTACCTCTCCTTGTGGAGTTGATGTGGTATTTATAGTGCTAGGGTTTCCAATGATTGGGCTCAGACCCAATTAGGGCCTTTTTGGCATCCTCCTATTGCTTTGCACCACGTGTCCTTAGGACACCTGGTGCTTTTTCATTGATTATTCTCTGACCCAGGTATTTTACCTGACCCATGTGCAATCACGTGGTAGCACATGGGTTTTGCTGAGTTGTCCACCTTTCATTGGTAGCTGTCAACATCAGCATATTCTTATTCCTTAAAGGATACCTTCTGGAAGGTTGTCTGACTTGCACAATCAAGGTTGTCCTTATCCTGATATGGATAAGGACGAGGTTGATTATGTGCATGTGTGATATGCGCTTATCCTGAGGATGCGCGAGGTCTTCTCTTTATTCTCACGCGCAGATGTTTCATGCGCAGATGTGATATGCACAAGCATATGTAATATACGCCACGCGCGGATGCGCCACGCGCAGATGTGATATGCGTGAGCATGTATGATGCGTGAGCATGTGATATGCGCCACGCGCGGATGCGCCACGCGCAGATGTGATATGCGTGAGCATATATGGTGCGTGAGCATATGTGATGCGTGAGCATATGTGATGCGTGAGCATATGTGATGCGTGAGCATGTGATATGCGCATAGGTTTTTGGCTTTGTGCCTTCATAATATCTTGATTTCAAGCCTCTTGTCTATGTCTTATGGGTTGACCCGCCTCGCTCGGTGTTGAGGCGGGTACATACCTCTTCAAGCCCCCCCAGTCTAATGTGTGTCTTGTCTCGCGCGAGCGAGGTAAGATAGATATTAGACTTAATAGTTTGCTCTTTTAATAGGGTTTGTCTTTTTCTTCTTATTGCTCATCGTTGCGCGAAATTCTATCCTTTTGGTTGAAACGAATCGTCCCTGTACGTGGTTGGTTGTTGCTGACATGCGTCAGAGATGGAGACGTGTCAGACTTTTCGTGTGCTCGAGGTGCTACAGTTGCCTTTCATGTCCCCTCACACAGTGTCAGGAACACGTGTCGCGCTCGCGTTGGCTTACACCTGCGAGTGGTGGCGCGTGAACTCTGGCAGTACCTGTTTCGTTCCCTTTCGTGTCCCCTCACACAGTGTCAGGGACACGTGTCGCGCTCGCGTTGGCTTACACCTACGAGTGGGGGCGCGTGAAGTCTGATCAGTACCAATTTCTCTCTCTCCTGGGCCTATAAAAGTAAGCCCTTTGAGTTTTTATCCTTCATCTTCCTTGTTATTTCAGAGCTTTTTCCTTCCATTTTGTTCCGATTGCCTGTCTATTGCTTCCAGACTTCCGTTCTTGAAGTATCCTCTGTCCGATTTTACAGTTGTATGTCTGATAGCCCAGACACCACAATCTCCCCCAGCCAACGCCGTGTGAAGTCGTTAGTAATGTCTACTTTGAAGAAGACCGGCAAGGGGAAAAGGGCTGCCGAGGCCTCATCGGAGGAGGTGGGGAAGGTCAAGGCAGTGAAGAAGTGGGATGAGATCCCCTGTAAACTGAGGCAGTCCGATTTTGACTGTCTTATCGCCTCTCAGGGTTTTCTCCCTGAGTATGGCTGCATGCTGCCGGCGGCTGGGCAAACGGCGGCGGATCCGCCCACCGGCTATATCTCCCTGTATTGCCATTTTTTCACCCACTGCAACCTTCGTCTCCCGATGACAAGGTTTGTGGGTGCGCTGCTTCGATTCTATGGGATTCACATATCCCAAGTCCATCCGTTTGGACTTGTGCGCATGACTCACTTTGAGTTCATGTGCAAATCTCAGCGCGAGGAGCCCACCCCTCGCCGCTTTCAGTTTTTTTATAAGCCAAAGATCCAAGATTCTTGGTTCTCATTTATTCCTCGCAGTCAGAAGGTCAAGTGCTGCACTGTTTCCTTCAAGAGCCTTCATGACTGGTCTGAGAGATTTTTCTATATTAAGGCTGGTGTGATCCCCATCCGCATGACCAAGCGCGCGATCTCTTCTGCGCCCGCGGATGTGGGTGTCTTCAAGAACCCAACTGGCGCCTGGGTTAAAAAGTTGACTGCTGAACCATCCCCCGCCAAGAATATTTGCGAGGAGGCGCTGGTGGGGGTTGGTATGAGCAGGAGGTGGGCCGACAGCGCGACTGAGCCTGTTATCCAAGTTGACGGCTTGTGTAAGTTACTAACTCATTGCATTACTTCTGCGCGAATATAATTCGTTTTGCTGATATCATTTTGTTTTATGCAGTTAGCAAGGAGTACGTCCACGCCGCCTATGATGAGCATATGGAGGGTGGCTCTGTCGCGCTGGGCGCTGGGGAAGTTGGCTTCCCCGATCGCTTCGATGACATGTTCATCCCTGTTGATCTGGGATTTTGTTTTGACATCGACGCGCCTGGTAAGCCCTTGTACTTATGCTTATGCCTTTAGAATACCAGATTTGGTTAACATTTCTGTTGCACGTATTGTAGATGCGCTCGAGAACTACGAGCTGGAGCTCGCGGAAGAAGAGGAGGAGGAGGAGGAAGCTGAGGTGCCACAGCTCAAGCGTAAAGCTAAAGGGCAAACTGGCGCAGGGGCCAGTAAAAAACAGAAGAAAAATGATGCCCCTGTTGCTCAGGATCCTCCTATTCAGGCGAAGGGACTTAAGAAAACCAAGGGGTTTACCTCCAAGGTTTCTTTGTCTTGTTTGCCTCAAGGTGTGGGCAGACCTCCTGTCCACACAAGGCATGGTGCCGCCACCTCCTCCCTTCGCGCTGCGGAAAAGGGAAGCGGCGCTGCGCCTGCTGTTTCCTCTTCAACAGGTATACTTTGTTTATACCTTTATGTTTTACGAGCGCGATTCGGATAGAATTATGTCCCACGGATGGCGCCAATGAAGAAACGTGGATCGGCTCACTGGTAGACGATCAACTTTCCTCGGGTATGATTATGCTATTTCACCGATGGTTCTCTGGAATCTGGATTCTTCCACCTACAAAATGAACAGCACCGTAAACTTACCCCTCAGAAAGGGACAGAGGGGTCCTCTTTGGGGTAACCCTCCGGTGTGAGAATAAGAGATTGTAGGAGAAGATAATAATCTGAGAGTGAGTAAGGAATTGGAATGTATTTTCTAGCTTGTATTGCTTAATATTGGTTAATATTGCGTAATATGGCGTACCTCTCCTTGTGGAGTTGATGTGGTATTTATAGTGCTAGGGTTTCCAATGATTGGGCTCAGACCCAATTAGGGCCTTTTTGGCCTCCTCCTATTGCTTTGCGCCACGTGTCCTTAGGACACCTGGTGCTTTTTCATTGATTATTCTCTGACCCAGGTATATTACCTGACCCATGTGCAATCACGTGGTAGCACATGGGTTTTGCTGAGTTGTCCACCTTTCATTGGTAGCTGTCAACATCAGCATATTCTTATTCCTTAAAGGATACCTTCTGGAAGGTTGTCTGACGTGCACAATCAAGGTTGTCCTTATCCTGATTTGGATAAGGACGAGGTTGATTATGTGCATGTGTGATATGCGCTTATCCTGAGGATGCGCGAGGTCTTCTCTTTATTCTCACGCGCAGATGTTTCATGCGCAGATGTGATATGCACAAGCATATGTAATATACGCCACGCGCGGATGCGCCACGCGCAGATGTGATATGCGTGAGCATGTATGATGCGTGAGCATGTGATATGCGCCACGCGCGGATGCGCCACGCGCAGATGTGATATGCGTGAGCATATATGGTGCGTGAGCATGTGATACGCGTGAGCATATGTGATGCGTGGGCATATGTGATGCGTGAGCATATGTGATGCATGAGCATGTGATATGCGCCATGCGCATAGGTTTTGGCTTTGTGCCTTCATAATATCTTGATTTCAAGCCTCTTGTCTATGTCTTGTGGGTTGACCCGCCTCGCTCGGTGTTGAGGCGGGTACATACCTCTTCAAGATGTAAATGAAAATTAGGGCTTAAAGTAAGAACATGTATACCTGGCGGTGACATTATCATGATTGTTACTGATAACAGTGGTGTAATAACCAGATGCCCAACGTTGCAAATAACAGCTCCTTTTGGAATAGATCTTAGCGAAAGCAAATCACAGACCATAAAATTCGCCCCCTTTTTTCTTTTCTTATTTTTTTTTTCCAAAAACACCATTTGGCTGGTGTACTTGCCCTCAGCGGCCCTTCTGGTGCTTGTACTGGAACGAAATCCGGAAAGTGACGCAAGCGAAAGAAGTACCGTATCCGGATACGTGGATAATTTAAGTCACAGGGGAGGAGAAGAAGAGACGTAACCCTAATTCCATAGATCTTCTTCGCCGAGCACTATCTTTCTGAGAAAGGAAGGCAAGATAATTCAAATCATGGACAAGAGACGTAACCTGATTCAATCTCTCTCTCTCGATTCAAGCGCACAGGTGGATATAGGAGATTGAAATTCAAAATTTGAACTAAAATATCTTCCGCCATGTAAGGGTTTTGTATGCATCAATGGATTGTAACTTATGCAAATACACATGTAAAACTCTTATTTTCAAAAGTTTTGGATATATATATATATATATATATATGTATATTTAGATACGGGTCTCTCTGGAAGCAACCTCTCTATTCTTTGGGATAGAGTTACATTTTGTCACATCTCATCCTTTCCAGATCCTGCTAATATGCTATTAGTGAAATTTTTTACTATGTGTTATTGATTGATTGATATCATCGATAATTATTATTTTACGTGTTAGACTATCTCATTAAGTTGATGATAATAATTGGTTATAATCGGTTAGTTATATTTTGTTAAAAATCTGACAGGACTGAACCGGATTGGAAACTCGTAACCCCATGGTTTTGCTTAACTTTTGGGGGTTTTGCAAGATTGAGAAACAAGAGGAATTATGTCATCAATCATCCTTCGAAGAGCATACAGAGCATCTTCCACTTTATTATCTCGTTACCAATCAGTCTCCACACTTGTACGATCCCCATCATCCGATAAACCACAAAATCATGTTTCCGCGTTTGGTTTTACATATTCATTGAAGAATGCATCTGGGTTTTCGAATACAAACCCGGGTTTCTCAATTGGGTGTAGCTTGATCAATACGGTGCCGTTTAGTACTCATGCGGCATCGACATCTGATGGACTTACTGTGGATGATATTGTTAATAATCAGTGGGTGATTCTGGATGAGAGTGAAGAAGATGATTGGAAGAGCCATGCCTCTGCAATTGCTCAATCCATTTCTCTTATTAAGAAACGGTTGCAGGTATATATATATTTACAAGACTTCAGTCTGTGTATTTATATGTTTTTTGTTACTATGTTAGAGCCTTAGAGGCTTCATTTCTGGTCTCATGTACTCAAAATTTAGATATATAAGCTTCATATATGGTTTAATATATATATATATATAACCTGTATGTAGAATCTAAAAAGCAATGTGAACAATATCGTGACGCACGTAACCTTCCCACATACAAGAGGCACGCCTCAAGCTTATTATACGTGTTCGTTACACGTGTACCCTGCGACTTATCAAGCCAGGTTGCACGTGGGCGCGGTTCGTTTATCTTAAAAACATGAGATATTGAACTTGGCTTGGCTCGTAAAAATTTTCGAGCCGGCTTGAGTCGAGCCAATAAGTGTATTTAGAATAGATAATTTGTATTTTTTATACACATTGGAATATATATTGAAAACAGAAAAAGTTGTTATTTTTAATACACGCATAATGGATAATTAATAAATCACAAAAAATATAGCTTATTTAACTTAAAGTTTGGGCTTTATCTTAAATGAGCCAACATGCGGTTTATTGATTTAGCAATGAGTCGATATGTTGCCTGGTGGGAATCGAATTCTCTGTCGTGTAATTTGATTTTTGTTTTATGATCAAATAGCCATTTTTAATTTATTGATATTATGTAATAGTGATATTATGCGTGTGACAGTGGACAAAGTTAAAGGTAAGATTGGAGATGCTATCATTTCAAATGGAAAAGCCAGACCTTTGGGACGATCCTGTTCATGCAGTGAAAATAAGCCGCGAGCACGGTTCACTAACGGGCAAAATGAAACAAGTTAACGGTCTTGAACAAGAATTAGTTGACCATATAGACATGATCAAGCTTGCTCAAGAAGAGAATGATCCAGAGTTGGAATCGGTTGGTTCTTAATTCATGTTTTATGAGCCAATTTTCTTTCCACTTCTTGAATTGTGGTTCATAGTTTTGTTCATTTACTTTTGTATAAGCAATTAATATGTTTACATAATAACAGAACCCAGTTTTCATAATTATGTTTTAACTTGTTACAGGAATCAATAAAAGCATTATTAAGGATGAGACAAAGTGTCAAAGAGACGGAACTTGAAGCTTTGCTAGCAGGGGAACATGATTCTTGCTCATGTTACATAGAGGTTTGTTGCTTACAGTGATGTTTGGGCCCACTTTGACTATTTTGTGTCCAACAAGATTCTCCAATTTTTTGGTTGTTGATGGTTATTTTGCATAATTGATTATTAGTTAATCGTTCTTGACTATTGGTAGTCAATACATAATTTGGTCAACATCGCCCTGTCGGTCAACGCTCAACATGATTAAACTACTTGTGCTGTGTTAGGTGCAAGCGGGGGCGGGCGGCACTGAGAGCATGGACTGGGCGGGCATGGTGATGCAAATGTATGAAATGTGGGCCGAACGCCATGGATATGGAGTCACAGTTGTGGATGAAATGCGTGGTGAGATTGCAGGAATTAAGGTTTTTAACTTGCATGATCTCGTTTGTTTTTTTCTTAAATTATACATCGTATACACATAAATGTATTAGAAATAGGGAAACTTCGCACAATAGTAACCAGAATTTGTAATTGTTTCACTAAAGTTGCTCAAGTAATTTTGTTCCTCTAAAGTGTTTTGCGATAAATGTTTACATTTTTTATATTAAATATAAGTTAGGCAAGTAAAAAAGTATATGAATGTTGGTTATTATTTAGTGATTTTTTTCCCAATTATCTTGAAGTATAAGAAAGTAGTGAAGAAAACGATTCACCAACTAAATTCATATTTGTTCAAGTCAAGATGGAAACAAAATACCCACTAAACAATAATCAAGATTCATAAATGTTTTATTTGGGTCACTTGATTTATAAAACATTTACACAATATTGGAACACCTAATGAAAGTGGTGGGACTTTAGAGGAACAAAAAAAGCTGAGTGAGTTTTCTGAAACACTTGAGAAACTTTGTTACTATTTTGCAAAGTTACCCCTAAAAATATTAAGAAAACTCATTCCTTTTATAGATGCCAACCAAACATGATAATGGAATGTGATGAAACATGTTTGTTAATGGCGTTGTTTGATTGTTGTATCAGAGGGCAACGCTAAGAGTAGATGGTGAATATGCATATGGATATGCAAAAGCGGAAGTTGGGGCCCACCGTTTGGTCCGTATCTCACCTTTTGATAGCGCCAAACGTCGACACACTTCGTTTGCTGCGGTTGCTGTGACACCCATTTTAGGAGATGGGTCTCTCCATGTTCAAATCAATGAATCAGATCTAAGGATTGAAAGATACCGGTCAGGTGGAGCCGGTGGTCAACATGCTAATGTGACTGATAGTGCTGTAAGGATAACTCACATACCTACTGGAATCACCGCTTCTTGCCAAAATGAGAGGTATTATTTCACAGTTTGTCTTCAGTTCGTGTTAAATGGGCCTTTTTTAGTACGGGTCGGATATCTCTCACACAATGTATAACACGATTAGGTGGTTGTAATTGTATGCACTAAAATAAGTCTTTGATAATTTGACCTGTTCCACTTATATGTAAAATTATTTATTTGAGAAGTAACACAACGGACACATTATTAAACAAATCAAAAATACTGTTTCTACATACCGTTTGTTATTTATTTTTAGGTCACAACACCAGAACAAGGCATCTGCAATGGCGGTACTACAATCGCGGTTGGATCAACGGGAAATGGCCCGCCAGGCTCAGATGAATGCACAATATACACAGTCTCTAACCGACAATAGTTGGGGCAATCAAATACGGTCATATGTACTTCATGTATGTTCATTAGAAAAGAGTCAACATTTGACTTTTTAGTAAATGTGGCACAATGGGTTGGGTAGCGTACCAAAACAGGCTCTGGTCAAAATGTGTCTTGTTAAATACAGCTTTTATCTGTTTTTTAGTATACTGATAATTATTATTTGAAGTAAAGTTATAAAATGTATATTATTTGAATCATATCATATTTTAATCTAGTGATTAGGAGTTTGGTGACTTTGAACCTATTTTAAAACTTGTAATAAAATACAACCCAGGTAGGCCGGGTAATTGCAAAACGGTGCGGTCAAATTTGGTCAAGCAAAGTGGATTAGGATTGACCTTCAAGCACCTTTTTATCCATCATTTTGGAATTGTAGTAATTTTTTAACATGATTTTATTATGATTGCAATGGCTGTGTTATCAGAGTAATAATCTAAAACATTAATTTTATGAAGCAATTTAGTAGGTTTTATTTTATGTGATTGAATAAACTTTATTGACCTCTTCCAGTTCAACCGTTAAATCTTTTAACATAACCTGTTGACCAATTTATAAGGTCAATAGGTCAAAAGTGCCACATCGAGTAAAATATTAATTATTTATGTTTTCTGTCATTAAACTTTGCAGCCTTATCGAATGGTGAAAGATTTACGGACCAATTATGAGGTTTCTGACCCAGATTCAGTACTTGAAGGCGAGATCGATGACTTCATTTTGAGCTTTCTAACCCACTCGATGGATAAGGAAAATAACGAGGCATAAGAAACAGGTTTTAACTTTAGTAAGTTCGTGGGTATAAAATTCTTTTTTGTTAGTTTTCAGGAGGTCAAGTGGTCTTTTGAGGGAGCAGTTTGACATTCAGTTGCTACTTATTTTTCAAACTTAGAAATTGGGTTGACCAAGTCAAATTATATCTTTTGGCCATTTAAGTATTTTGGTTTTGTTATGTAAACTTTTAGAATAATGTTATATCATTTCAAAATATATCTAACAGATATATGATAAGTGTGGATTGATCAAAGTCAAATATTTTTTTCAGGTGTTTATATATGTTTCAGGTATTTTGGATTGACCAAGTCAAATATCATTTCAAAGTATTTTGGATTGACCAAAGCCAAATATTTTTTTCAGGTGTTACTTTGGAGGGTTTTGTGAAGCTTTTATTTATTTTTAAGTAAGCATAGTTCTGTCTTTAATTTATTTACAAGTTGCTAGCCATTGTCAAACTTAGAGCTTGGGTTGACCAAAGTCGAAGGTTTTTTTTGCGGATAATTAAAAATAAAATAGGTGATAAGGTGACCGAAAGAAAAAGAAAACCGTTCAAAAGAATAAATTATAAGATACCCGAAACTATATCAACAAAAAGAATTAAAAATACAAAATTCGAGGATACTAGCCTTTTACGAGAAATAGATTTGCAGGACATGCTCGTAAGACAAGACTAGATAGATCCCGACACAAGTACTAAAGTACTATCTATCAGGTATAAGTGCAAATAAGGGTTAACCGGTTTGAAAATATCTGTTAATAACCGTATATTGGCCGAAGATTCAAAACACTCAAAACCGGTTACTGTAAATTGTAAATAAAAAGACACTGTTGATATAGGTCCTAAGCACTTTTTAAGTGGAAAAACACTGGTAAAACACCATTTGCGTGATAGAGTAGTTGGAAATCATGCTTTTGTTAATCAAGAATACTATTTTACTCCTTATCCTTCCATTTCATTACTCTAAACACCAATAGATACCTTAAGATGGTTTGTCCATGAGCAGTGGCGGAGCTAGAAATTTTGTCATATGGGTTTGGAATTTTTCGATGCTTGGATTTGATAACTATCCGGCATTAAAGTTTTCGGGTGGAGATGGGTCGGGTCGGAGCGCATAAAATAATGCAATATCATTATTAAAAAAGTGTATCGTCAACATTCAATAAAATTTAAAGTCATTTTAAGTAAAAAAGGAGGGTCGTTGCCTTATTGGTCACTAGAGCCTTGGAGAATCGATGGACATGATGCTGGAAGGCAAATTTCAGAAGTTAGAAGGTACTGTAATCATCAGGTGCTTGGTTTTGTTATTTTGTAGCTATTAATTTTACAATTTCATATTTTATTTAATTATTATTTAGATTTTATATGTTAATTGAGGGCCAATTTTTCTTTTGAAATTCTAGAGTTCTCTAAAATAAAATGTTTGAGTCAATCGCCAAATAGTCCGAAAGCGCCGTGGAGAGCAACAAAAGTCCACAGACCGCCTAATTGACACCAACGAGTAAAATCTCCTTGTGCTTCAGGACCCCATAGTAATAACAAAGAATGTGCTAAACTATTAGCAGGAGTAGAAACTGCGGCAGTTAAGAAATTGCAGCCTTCCAAATAGGAACTGTTCATTATACCTACCCCTTTTTAAAGAACTTTATTTCAATCTCAACAAAGAAATGAAAGCATAACTCTTTGCTTGTTGTCCTCTTACTTACTCAATTGTGGAGGTCTCTCGGGTGTCTGATCCGATCAGTCTCGTGATGAAGAAAATTCCGATCTTCCACTAAGAAAGGTCTCGAAGACCCCTGGTTCTGGAAGGCACATGAGTCCGAACGCTATGTTGAATGTGCGACCGACACTAGGTAGGTACCTGTGCAGGTGAGGCGTCGGTCGGTCCTAGAAACGGCGGCAGCGGCGCGAGGAGTTAACGACCGAACGCGCTGCAACCTAGGGATCACCAGGCAGCTCTTTCGCTTAGTATACTGTTAATTTTTATAGTTTCTTTACAAATCAGAAAAAAAGAGTTACTAGAAAACTCTAATTAAAATTTTTATAATAAGTGGGCTGAAATAAGTTCAATAGCGGACCAGAACTTTTAACACAAATTTATAAAAATATTTACTAAATTATAATTAGTTGGTTATACAGACACAAACACTAAAGTTCAAAGTTCTATAACTTCAAATTATTATTGAGTCATTTTATTATTTTTATTATATGTAAATTGTATTAAAGTATTTGATCAAAATTTAACGCTTAGTTAGAAGTTTTGAATGGGAGATATGAGGATGACTCTGGCTTGCCATAGTTCGAGTCCTGATCTCACCCGGTTTTACCGGCCCCTCGCTGTCGTGCCTTTACCGGGCCCTCGCTAGGGGCTCCGTCCGTCCGGACTAGTGGCCGGCTCGGAGTACCCGGCGTTACTTAGTTGGTCGTTCCAAAAAATAAAGTTAGAAGTTTTGAATACAAAAATATTTCTTTAAATTAGTTATATACATATATTTTTATACTAATATAAAAAGGTGTATAAAATAATAGGTAATATCTCATAGAATAGTAACCAACTTTTAAAAATGTTCCAATTACATCGATACATATTTTTCAAGTTAATGAACATAAGATAAAAGAATATTGCAAATAAATAAAGAAATTAAAAATTAGAAAAAGCTAATAAAGGAAAATGATAATGATAAACAAATAGTTACACACGGACACATATATAGGTTTTGATAGGTTTAATGGTTTATTTTCAAATAGACCCCCTAATAACAAAAGCTAATCAACTTCGCTTGTGTATCATCTTCTTTTTGAACTTTCTATGGGAGTCTTCTTTCTTCTATCTTGTTGTAGGCTAGGAAAAAAAAATACTTTACAGATAATATTCTTTTAAAAGGATAATGGGTTCGGTCGTAAAAAAGAATGGGTCTGTTCGTTAATACAATAGTATAGAGTATATACAAAACCGAAAAAGATCGGGTTCTGACGAACCCGGTCCCTTAGCTGTACCTCCGCCACTGCATATGAGTTGAGTAATTAGTCAGGCTACCCATAATGTGGTGTAATGTGGGGTTGTGGCTAGGTAGGCACCACGATCACAACACAATGCGAATGTGATCCATGGCGTAGAAGTGGTTTGGGTGTCCGTTGGTGCACTCACGCTTGTGAGTGAAGATAATGACCGTTGGGGGATTGGGTTTTTAAAGTATCTACAAGTTTACCAGAAACTTAACACTTAAAATCAGGTAAAAAACCTTAGTTATTATGCATGAGTTCTCTATATTATATATAGTAGTTGTAAGAGGTTGTGAGCGGAAAAGATAGAAAATTTTTTGTTTATAAGTAAAATTTGATAACATTGTTACCCTTTATAATATTTATTTGTAAGTGGTTGTGAGTAGAGTAGAGAAAAATGTAACGATAAAAGTACAAAATATATTATTTAATTAATAAATGAGAAAATTTTGTGTTTTTTAATTTAATTATAGATATGGAGATAGAGATGTTACTGAGAATGCTCTTATTTACTCCTTTCCAAAGCGCTCATATTCAAAATAAGAACTTACCAATAGGAAGACTTGATTTTACATTTGATGTGGAAGCCACAAATTGTTCTCTAATCTTCTTTAATGATCAAGTTATGATGGATTGGATGTAATTAGTGGTGATCCTTTTACTTGACATTAGGAAAAATTAAACCGTCCATCTTTATAGGTTTACATAAAAAGAATATTGTCATCAAAAGATGTCACGAGGTAATTTAATAATAAGAGGTTGTTGTTGTTGTTGTTGGTGATACTGCCGTCGCCGGCATCACCCAATAACATCACCATCATTATCACCACCATCATTACCACCACCACCCAACCACACTCCAACCGCCACCCATTTTCTTTTTTCCCTAGCCCCACAATCACCATCCACCCCAACACCACCACCATAACCACTTGTGTCATCCCACATCAGTTGGGGAGAAGAACAAAGCCTTCGTTATAAGGAGGGGAAAACTTTCTCCATCATAACGCGTTTTTGGTGCTTAATGGTAGTGGATGAGAATAGAACTCCACAGTTAAGCGTGCTCAGGTGGGAGTAGTAGTATAATGGATGACCTCTTGAAAAGTCTCACATGGGCAACCAAAAGCAAATTCGTGAGGCGATGGTGGTACGTCCTGGCAAAAGCGGACAATATTATGGTGCGGCGGTAGCTGGGCTGTTGCATATGGTATAAGAGCCAGGGCCGGATCAATGGTGTTAGGTCCCGCGAGATCGTTGGACCCCTAAGGGTATGGATTGTGACATCCCACATCGGTTGGGGAGGAGAACAAAGTTTTCTTTATAAGAAGGTGGAAACCTTTCATATCATAACGCGTTTTGGGCGCTTAATGGTAGTGGATGAGAGTAGAACTCCACAGTTAAGCGTGCTCAGGTGGGAGTATTAGCATGATGGGTGACCTCTTGGGAGGTCTCCGCCTGCATAACCAAAAGCAAATTCGTAAGGTGATGGTGGTTCGTCCCGGCCAAAGCGGACAATATTATGGTGCCGCGATAGTTGGGCTGTTACAACATCACCGGACATAAATCGTGAATCGGTTCGGTCCTAATTATCTAGCTGCCAGAAGCTCTTACCCGTGCAAAAACCATAGCTCTTAAAAAACGGTTGTTATTTCCGAGGGTGCCGCTGCTGGTTCTTAAATTCAACTCCGTAGTCGTTGTCTCGTCAAGCCAATTTCACCAAAGAAACGAAAGGAGAGTTGTGTTCCGACAAACCCTAACAAATAGAGTCCTCAATACATCAACGTTGTTGAAAGTGAAAGTAAGAATGTTAATATCACATCAAGGAGGAAGCCTAAGAAACGATCGGTTGCTTCACATGGAAATTGATCATTCAGGCATCCAACAAAAGGAAAAGATGTTACTAAACACTGTAAGCAAGGAAACTCAAGATCGCTTTCTTAGAGTGTGTCTAATTTTTGGTTAGCATACAGGCATCAGTCAATTTCCTAATTCTTGCAACATTAAGCAATGATCTTGAAGATGTTAACGAGTCCTGGTCAGGTAATTTTCAAACTTTTTATGTAAAGATTAAAGAACCAATATTTGCATGTGATATATTTTTTTATATGGTTAATCTTGTTGAACTCATTCATGATACTTCCATATGTTCATTTTTTGTTCCATATTCAAAAACCATACATTTGAGCATTCTCAATCTATTCCTCTTTCCTATCTCTATAATTACAATAAAAAACACTACATTTTACTCTCCATCTTAACTAAATAATACTTTTTTATACATTTACCATTGCAGTTTACTCTCTTCTCTACTCACAATCATAGGTAGTATGATCATACGCCCCCCTTTGCGCTCAAGACCTTCTTGTTATGAGTGGAAAAAGGGCCTCATTTTCCGAGTACGTTGGTGCACAATCCCAACTGGAAAGGACCTTATTTGCTTTTCACGAGTTTCCATGGAATTGTATGATTTTTATGTATTATATAAAAACTGTGTGAACTCACCAACTATTAAGTTAGTTGACATTATTTTATACATATGTTACAGGTATGCTTATTAGAGAATGAAACAAGAGAAGACACTAGACATAGTAGTATCAATAATAAAGTGTTTGACTTGTTTATTTCCTTGTGTTTTTTCTTATTTGCAAAAGTACTTGTTATTTGAATAATCAATAAAATAATGATAATATTGTCACTTAATAGTGTCACGTGTGTTTTGAACAATCTGTACGTCGCACCCGGGCGCATTTTGCTTTAGCCGGGGTGTTACAGATTGGTATCATAGCCGTGACTATAAGATAGGACAGTAGACCTAGTGTTCTAGTTAGTTATAGTTTATTTGCTTAAATTGCTTAGGTTGCAAAAATAGAAATTATGTGAGCCTTATGTGATTGTTCAAAGCACTTACTTGTTACTATTATACTGATGATTCAATTACTTTAATTACACAAGCACACACAAGTCCAAGGCTTATGCCTAAAAACAAAGACTTTTCAAACAATTTCTATAATTGATTTTTATTGTGGTGTTCCGATATTTCTTCTTCTTCTTATAAATGGTTCTTTATAGCGGGTATGTAGTAAACTATAAGGGGGGCGTGCTTGTTTTCCGAAACTCTTGACACCAAGATTATTAAAACCTAAGGATAAGCAATGAGCATTAATCCCAATCAGACGCGGGACCCGGTTGCTTACCTGGAGAATTAGGAAAGGGCATGAACTCTACTAAGCCAAAGCATACCACTTTCAACGCCATATGAATCACAACTTTAAGTTTTCAAATGTAACCATGTTCTCTTTGTGAAAAGAATATAACGCAAGTCATGGTGGTTCATACGACGTGTGACTCCGACCCTCAATGCTTTACAATGTGTTTTAACTTGAAGTATGTCAAGTCGTGGTGGTACACGAATACCCAACTTTCGGTTCAGACCTATTTCGAGTTTCTTTGATGTTTGGAAAATAAGAGTCCATGGTGGTTCATGAAAACTCTAAAGTCCACACAAGATTTATTATCATTGTTATGATTTTCATTTAGGTATTTATTTATTTCTTTTTCAAGCAAACTTTAACAAGAATTTTTATACCACACCCTATTCCGAGTCTCACGATTTTTGTCAACATTGTTCGTAAAATGTCTCTCCGTTTCAACAAGCGTCGTTCTTCTGAAACCTCTAGCCGCAAGTTGACTGCTCAAATTACCAAACAACTAGCCGCGGTCATTCCCGATATGATGACCCAAATCCACCAGAAACTCTCTGCTAGTATCACCTCTGCCTCAAACGAGCCTAAAACATCTCACTGTTCGTTTAAGACTTTCACCAGTACCAAACCCCTAGAGTTTGACGGGACTAAAGGTGCCACTGCCCAACTTCAGTGGTATGAACAGATTGAGAGCAAATTCCTCCATATTGAGTGTCCCAATGACAAGCGAACCTGTTTTGCTACAATTGTCCTTGATAAAGGGGCACTTACCTGGCGGGTGAAGGAAAAGTCAATCCATGGTGCCGAAGCTGCCATGTCTATGTCGAGGGATGAATTGAAAGAACTGATGACCAAGCAGTTTTGCCCTCCAAGTGAGAGTATTAATTTGGAAGTTGAGTTTTGGAACCTCAAACAAGAGAGTGGTGAGCACGCAACTTACACTTCTCGTTTCAATGAACTCAGTGTGATGGTACCTCACCTTGTTACCCCAACTTCGCGTGCCATCGATAAGTACATTCAGGGACTACCGAGACAAATTCAAGATAGTGTTTTGAGTAGTGCTCCCAAAGAACTTGGTGACGCAATTAACCTTTGCTGCAACTTTAACTGATAATCATGTTAAAGCCAAGACTTTGACATTGAAAGGATCGAAGAAACCTGTTGATAAACCCTCTACCAAGCCCAAAGAATCCAAACCCGAGTCATCCAAGCCTGCCTCTTCCTCAAACTACCGCAACAAGAAACGCAATAACTATGCGCTAACTCAACAAAACGCACCTCAAACCCAACCCAACCTTGCACCACCTCTTCGGAAACCGTACAATAGACCCCGACCATTGTGCAATGCCTGTCAACGACACCATCCCGCCTTTTCCATTTGTCTTCAATGCACTCGTTGCAACCATTTTGGGCACCTTTGTGCCACTTGCCGGGAGACCTCTGTCATTTCTCTTCCAAGGTTGTCCCAACCAAACCCCCTGTCCTGTGTCTTATGCCCAACCATTGAATCAAGTGAGAGCTTGCTACCATTGTGGTGATCCTAACCACTTTCGCAACTGTAAACTCGTTTCAGCTTGCACCAGCTCCTCTATACCAAGTGCAAACTTATCAAACCCAACCATCTTATCAACCGCAAGTTCCATTGTTGTTGGCTAACTAAGCTCAAGTTCAGCCACATCCAACTTTTCAAGCTCCTGCACCACAAGATGGTCAAGCCGTTCCAGTTTCCCAAGGTCCTCAAGATAATCGTGGGCGTGCTTTCATGATTAAAGCCAATCAAGCTCAGGAAAGCGGTGATGTGGTGAACGGTACGTTCCTCGTAAATGACCACTTTGCAACCATTTTATTTGATACCAGTGCCGATATAAGATTTGTGTATTTTGAATTTGAGCCTTTGCTTGCTAAAACCCGATCTAAGTTAAAAAACTCGTATTATTTTGAGGTAGCTAATGGTAAATATATATCAATTGACTCGGTTATTCGAAATTGCAAGTTAGATTTAAATGGACACAAGTTCTCAATCGATCTTATTCCTATGCAATTGGGAAGTTTTGACATCCTAGTAGGCATGGACTGGTTATCTGTTCATCGTGCTGAAATTGTTTGCTTCGAGAAGTTCATTCGTATTCCGCTTGCCGATGGTCAAATTCTCCGTGTATCTGGTGAAAAGCCTTTGTCCTCGAGCGTAAAGTTTATCACTTGTTTTCAAGCCCAAACGTACTTATGCAAGAAGTATGTAGCATTCGTAGCCCATGTGGTGGAAAAGAAGTAAAGAAAAATTGAGGACATTCTTGTTGTTCGCGAGTATCCTGAGGTGTTTCCCGATGATGTTTCTGGTCTTCCTCCTATTCGTGATGTTGAATTTCAAATCGATCTCGTGCCTGGTGCAACCCCGATTGCAAGGGCTCCTTATCGTCTCGCACCCTCCGAGATGCAAGAATTGTCTAACCAGCTCTAAGAACTTTTGGATAAAGTCTTCGTTCGCCCTAGTTCATCTCCATGGGGGAGCACCCATTCTTTTCGTCAAGAAGAAAGATGGATCTTTCCTTATGTGCATTGATTACCGTGAGCTCAACAAACTCACACTCAAGAATCATTATCCTTTTCCTCGTATTGACGATCTTTTTGATCAACTCCAAGGAGCTTCATGCTTCTCAAAGATTGATCTTCGTTCGGGTTATCATCTACTATGCGTGCATGAATATGACATACCAACAACTGCTTTTCGTACTCATTATGGGCATTACGAATTTAGGGTTATGCCTTTTGGGCTAACCAATGCATCCGCGATATGTTATGGATCTCATGAACGGCGTATGCAAACCTTACCTAGATAAATTTGTGATTGTTTTTATTGACGACATTCTTATTTATTCCAAATCCAAAGTCGAGCACGAGAAACATCTTCATTCCGTCCTTGATCTCTTAAGGAAGGAAAAACTTTATGCTAAGTTCTCAAAGTACGAGTTCTGGTTGAAAGAAATTACATTCTTACGGCATATAGTAAACGAAAAGGGTATCCACGTTGACCTAGACAAAATCGAAGCCGTTAAGAATTGGAAAACTCCAACCACTGCTACCGATGTTCATTCATTTCTTAGTCTTGCAGGTTACTATCGTCGCTTCATTCTTAATTTTTCCAATATCGCTTTTCCCCTAACCTCATTAACTCACAAGGATAAACCTTATGAATGGGAGCCAAATCAAGATGAAGCCTTTCAAACTCTTAAGCGCATGCTTTGCGATGGACCGATCCTTTCACTCCCTGAGGGCAATGAGGATTTTGTTGTCTATTGTGATGCTTCCAATCAAGGCGTCGGTTGTGTCCTTATGCAATGGGGTAAAGTTATCGCTTATGCTTCACGACAACTTAAGGTTAATGAAAAGAATTATACAACGCAAGATCTCCAACTCGGTGCCGTTGTATTCACGTTGAAAATCTGGAGACATTATCTCTATGGCACTAAGTGCGTGGTATTCACCGACCACAAGAGTCTTCAACATATTTTCGACCAAAAAGATCTAAACATGCTGTAACGAAGATGGGCCGAACTACTTAGCGACTACGAATGCGAAATCGTTACCACTCCGGTAAAGAAAATGTTGTAGCCGATGCCCTTAGTCTAAAGACCCATGTGAAATTGATTCTGCTTTATAGCGTGACTGTTCAAAACGATCTCCAACTTCGTATATTTGAAGCCCAACATGTCTCTGTCACCGAGGGAAATATGTATGATGAAATGTCCTATGGTGTCGAGAATCAACTTGAAACTAAGCGCGATGGTTTGTTGTATTACCTCAATTGTTTATGGGTTCCTAATCGTGATGATCTTCGCACATTCATCATGGATGAAGCTCATAAGTCTCGATATTCCATTCATCCTGGTGCGGATAAGATGTGTGTTGATCTATGGTCCACATTTTGGTGGCTGGTATGAAGAAAGACATCATGTTATATGTGGGAAAACGCCTTACTTGCGCTAAAGTTAAGGCCGAACACCAACGACCATCTGGTTTGCTCGTTCAACTACACATCACTGTTTGGAAATGGAAGGATATCTCTATGGATTTTGTGTTCAAGCTTCCGACTACTCGGAACCGCCACGACGGTATTTGGGTTCTAGTCGACCGTTTGACTAAGTCCGCTCATTTCATCTCGATCAACGAAAAGTTTTCGGCCGATCAACTCGCTTATATCTATGTTCAGCGTATGGTTTGTCGTTATGGTATACCTTTGCGTATCATTTCCGATCGTGATAGTCGTTTTACTTCTCATTTCTGGTCATCGCTTCAAACTGCGTTGGGGACTCGATTAGATATTAGCACCGCCAATCACCCTCAAACCGATGGACAATCTGAGTGCATGATTCAAACGCTCGAAGACATGCTTAGGTCATGTGTCATGGATTTCGGTGGAAACTGGGATATTCATCATCAATTGATTGAGTTCTCGTACAATAATAGTTTTCATTCGAGTAGTGGTAAGGCTCCATTCCAAGCTCTTTATGGTCGTAAATGTCGTTCTCCTCTCTGTAGGAATGAAATTGGTGAAACCCAAATCACTGGTCCGGAACATGTTCAAGAGACTACGGATTTAATTGCTCAAATTCGGCAAAACATCTTAACCGCTCGTAGCCATCAAAAGAGTTACACCGATAACCGATGACGGCCTATGGAGTATAATGTTGGTGACCGTGTCCTTCTCAAGGTATCCCCTTGGAAAGGTGTGGTTCGTTTTGGCAAGAAAGGAAAACTATCTCCTCGATTTGTTGGACCTTTCAAGATTCTTTCTCGTGTTGGTAGTGTTGCTTACACACTCGAACTCCCTCAAGAGCTTTCTAATTTCCATCCGACGTTTCATGTGTCAAATCTAAAGAAATGTCTTACTGAGGGAAACCTCCATGTACCACTCGACGAAGTGCATATCGATTAAACAATGCACTTTGTTGAAAAACCGTTAGAAGTAATGGATCACAAAGACAAGGAAACTAAACGTAGCCGTATACCTTTGGTAAAGGTTCGTTGGGAATCCAAGCGTGGCGCTGAATTCACTTGGGAATGAGAAGATCAAATGCGAACAAAGTATCATCATCTTTTTATTACGGATTATTCTACTTAATTTCGGGACGAAATTCTCAAAAGTAGGGAATGTTGTGACATTTGACAATTTTTTTTATTCATATTCGTATTCGTATTTGTATCCGTTAAACCACCCGTATTATTCGTTACAATGTATTTGTTTTTATGAGATTTACCAAGTTATATCAAGTTCCTTTACGTTCAATTTCGATACATATTATCCATCTCCGAGCTAAAAAGTTTATAAAATAATCAATGTTTGAAACCATACGAGTGTAAAACGTAAACAATCCAAAGATAATAAAATATATCAAGTTTTTGATTAAGTTATATATAATTAAAGTTCAAGGTTCAATATGTAAATAAAGTTTAATAAACAAAATATAAGAATATCCAAAGTAAGAGGGCCAAAAGTGTAAATATGATTTAAATATTCAGCCCAGCCCCCTTTCTCCCCCTTTCGGTTTTCCGACCAAGAGGTCCGGCAGTCGGATTTCCGGTGCCGGCGACATGTAAAATGCCATATTTTGGTTGGTTTGATCCGCTAATCTAACCCAAACGTCGTCTCCACTAATATTAAATATTATTAACCAATTTATTTCGTCATTAACAAACCAATTAACTCAATTGAATCAACCACTCGCCGGATTATAATAAAAACCCTATTAAATCGAATTAAGCACCAAGAGATGCAATTAAGGCTATAAATTGAACGATAAACTTCTCTTAAATGTTTTTCAAACATAACATTTCACAAACAAACTGTCCTCAGTCGCTAATTAGTTCATCCAAGATCGGTTCCGGCCAAGTCAAGTTCATCATATTTATGGCATCAAATAAGTAAGTGATATATGAATTCGTATCATTTTCAAGCGTATAACAAAACCCCTAACATAAATAAAAAAACATGGAACATATTAAGAGAATTGAACCTAGGGTTTGATATGAAGATGATGAACTTGAAGTGTATTATGTATATAGTTTTATTTCTAAACATATAACACAAATCTTGTCTGGTCTAGTGATTGTGTACTCTTACTGTCATCATGTAACTCGGGTTCGAACCCGGGTTACTTAACATCCTTTTATATATTTTTTTAAATCATGTTTATTAATTATAATAAATTATATATATGCTTATAAATCATTATAAAATAAATAAAATCATCATTAAGTTAAATACAAATTATTTCAGATTGTTTTCAATCTTTTGCATCCAAAACCAAATGTAAGGCCCCAAATCCGGTGCCATACTTTAGTGTTAGATTTACTCATAAACACAGTTCTAAATATTATAGTTAATTAAAACTTTCGCGGAATAATAATAATAGTCAACCATTCAGTACAAACATTTGTAACTTTCCTTTTAAAACATAACATAAATGATAATATCAAAACATCATGACAAATCTTCATATGCCAGCCTCTTCAAATCCTGCCATGTGTATCCCTCAAGCCAGCTGTCTTAGTTGATTAACCTACGTGCACACTAAAAGTCAGCTACGCTGAGTGAGTTCTAGTTAATCAGGCAACATACATTACATTCATATACTTACATATATACGTAACCGAAGATACATATATTCTTATATTTCCTTACAGAATTATATACATATGTACCTTCATTCTTTCCTTCATACTTACATACATACTTTCAATCATACATATACGTTTTAAAGAGCATTCCGCCCTATAACCTTCACCGATATTATTAGGGTCGGTTCCCTACATTCGCCGATATTATTAGGGCCGGTTCCCTACATTCGCCGATATTATTAGGGTCGGTTCCCTACATTCGCTGTTATTATTAGGGTCGGTTCCCTACATTCGCTGTTATTATTAGGGTTGGTTCCCTTTCTAACCATACCTTCCGTTCATCATATAACCATACATACCTTACTTTATATAATCATCCTTTCGAACATACTCATTTCATTACGTACTTTCATACATACATATTTCATACTAGGCATACTACATACTACTTTCCCTGTCGATACGTGCCATATCCGAAGATCGTTCATGCACCGACAAGCATTCATTCATAACATTCATATATACTATCACATCAATCAATATAGCATATTCTTACCAATTAAGGTAAGCATATTAACGTTCACTTTGAGTATGAACCCAGCCCTGAAAACATAACAAGGATGTGGGGCTAGAAACTCACCTGAACTCGATTACGTTTACTGTTAATGGTTATTCCTTTCTTTAGCTGTGCGCGACTAACTGTATAACAATTACACGTATTAATTAGCTATTACTACCCAAGTTGTATTTCTAGTTTATTATAGCCCTCGACGAATGGGAGTTCGGGGGCAGCGCCCTTGGCCGCACGATTTTAGGGGTGGCAGCCCCTAGCAGGGTCCAAGTGGTAGAGCCCCTGGTTGGGGTCGAGCTTGGAAAAATTTTATTTCCATTAACTGTCTTAACACATTTTGCATTAGAATTCCAATTTATTATTTTATTTGCTAACTCATAAAGTTCAAGGGCTTCTTTGTAATTAATCCATTGTTTTCTAAGTCCAGGGACCTTTCTGTCATTCTTTCAAAGTCTAATTCGTTATCCAGTTCGCTAACGAATGGACTCATTCGTTACTTCTTACCTTTATAATGAACTGGTCTTTATAATGAACTGGTCTTTTATAACTATTTGACCCTTATAAGAATTAATGGTTCATTCGTCATTTCCCCGTAACGAATTATTTAACGAACTGCTGCTAATTCGTTATTTATTCTTAACGAATAGGCATAACGAATTGATGTTAATTCATTATTCTCCCTTAACGAATTAGGGTTAGGTCAGAATGTCAGGGAAAATTCTCTAACATTCCCTACTGTTCCGGCGCCGCCTTCCCGGCGCCGGTATTGCAGAAAAAGCAGGATCTCGCCGGAAAAGCGAGATCTCGTTTGTTTCACCACCGTTTTCACCGTTTTTTGTCACGTTTGATCCGGATATGAGCTAGGGTGATCCCTAAGCTCATCATTTGATCGGTTTATACTTGATTCTATCCGGATCTAGTGACTTTATCGGTTTAGGGTGTCGGTTCGTCGTTTCATGACTAGATCTAGCGGGTTTGGATCCTTTTAAGGTCATAACATATCATTACCTCGGGTTGGGATCGGTTCTTCTCCTTGGTTTCAGCTAGAAAAAGAGAGAATAAGAGAGAGAGAGAGAGAGAGCTTAAGTGTGTGTTTTGGGTGGTGTGTGGAATGGGTGGAATTAAAAGATTATATAATAATTATGGCTTATATATTATGGGTCATGGGCTTAAACCCATGGTTTATCTTCCTTCCTAATTACCCAAGTCCATTACCCATATTTATTTAACCCAACACAAGCCCAACTCTTAACCTATAACAATTTATATTATTATTTTATTAACCGAACGGAAAACGGGATGTTATAAGTCTTCCCTTCTTAAATAGGTTTCGTCTCCGAAAACTAACTACTACTACTACTGAAACAAATCTAGATAAAACTTGCGCATCTCTTCTTCGACTGCTCAAGTGGCATCCGATCCTTTACGATGTTTCCATATCACCTTTACCAAGGGAATGACCTTGTGACGGAGTTGCTTTTCCTTGCAGTCAACGATCTCTACAGGCTGCTCAATATAGTTTAACTGCTCATGAACCTCAATGTCTACCAACAGCACATGTGACGTGTCATCTGCTAGACATTTCCTCATAACATGAAAGGTAGGATGAATTCCTTCTGGCTCCTCGGGTAAATCTAGCTTGTAAGCTACTTCACCCACTCGCTCAACAATCTTAAATGGTCCAATGTACCTAGGACTTAGCTTTCCTCTATTCCCGAAACGAATAATTCCCTTCCAGGGCGAGACCTTGAGCATCACATTCTCACCAATGTTGAACTCAATCGGTCGTCGCCGCTTATCAGCATATGGCTTCTGTCGGTCTTGAGCAGCTTTCATTCTTGCCTTGACCTGATCGAACCTTGACGATATTTCTTGCACAACTTCCAAACTTCCAATCTCCTTTTGACCAATCTCTCCCCAACACACAGGGGTTCTACAACGTCTACTGCATCTCAAACGGTGGCATGCCAATACTCGAATGGTAGCTGTTGTAATAGAATTCTGCAAGATGCAGATGATCATCCCAACTTCCTCCATGATCTAAGACACATGCACGTAACATATCCTCAATGGTTTGGATAGTCCTTTCACACTGCCCATCTGTTTGAGGATGATACACCGTACTGATGTTCAGTCTTGTTGCCATAGCTTCGTGGAACTTCTTCCAAAATTTTAAAGTAAAGTGGGTATCTCTATCAGACACTATTGACAATGACACTCCATGCTTAGCCACAACTTCCTTTATGAACACATTTGCTAACGTTTCTGACGAGATGGCCTCTCGTATAGGCAGAAAGTGAGCACTTTTTGTTAAACGATCCACAATCAACCAAATGGTATCATGATGTCTAGTTGTACGGGGTATCTTAATTATGAAATCCATGGTGATGTGTTCCCATTTTCATTCAGGTATCTCTAATGGCTGCATCTTCCCATAGGGCTTCTGGTGTTCAGCCTTGACTTGCAAACAAGTTAAGCACTTACTAACATAATCCACTACATCATTCTTCATACCCGACCACCAGTAATCTCTCTTTAGATCTTGATACATCTTGGTAGATCCTGAATGAATCGAGTATCTCGACTTGTGAGCTTCATCTAAGATTCGACCTATGAGATTTACATGGCGTGGAATCCACATACGGTCAAACCTAATCTTAGCACCATGAGTGTTTTCCATCAACTCATCTTTCTATCCGATAATTCTTTCCTTCTTCATTAATCCTTAATCTGCAAGCACCTCAGACTGCACCTTGATTATTCCCTCAAAGAGATCTGAGTTAATGATCAACTTATAAGACTTCATTGTTGCAATGACTTCTTCATTCTTACGGCTCAGCGCGTCGGTGACCACATTAGCCCTACCAGGATGGTATTTGACATCACAGTCGTAGTCCTTTATCAGCTCTAACCATCTTCTTTGCCTCATGTTTAATTCTTTTTGTTCAAAGAAATAATTTAAACTCTTATGATATGTGTAGATGTACACTTAGTACCATACAGATAATGTCTCCATATCTTAAGAGCATGCACTACTGCTGCTAGCTCTAAGTCATGCGTCGGATAAGTACTCTCGTGAACCTTCAATTGTCTGGACACATAAGCTATCACTTTTCCTCGTTGCATCAACACGCAACCTAACCCACGATGTGAGGCATCAATACAAACAACTAAATCCTCATCACCATTGGGTAGAGCAAAGATTGGAGCTTGTGTGAGTCTTTTCTTCAATTCCTCGAAAGCCTCCTCCTGAAACTTACCCCAACTAAACACTACAGAATTTCGGGTCATTCCGGTCAACGGTGCAGCTATCTTGGAGAAGCCTTCGTTGAATCTCCTATAATAGCCAGCCAACCCTAAGAAGCTGCGTATATCAGTCGGGTTTTGCGAAGTCTTCCAATTCGTTATAGCCTCAATCTTAGCTGGGTCCACAGCAATCCCTTCAGGATTGATTACGTGACCTAAAAGCTGCACTTCACGCAACCAAAATGCGAACTTTGAAAACTTAGCATACAACTTCTCTTCCTTCAGTTTCTCTAATACTTCTCTTAGATGTTAAGCATGGACGGAATCGCTCTTAGAATAAATCTATATATCGTCAATGAAAACGATAACTGCTTTATCTAACATCGGCCGGCTTACCCTATTTATCATGTCCATAAATGCTGCTGGAGTATTCGTTAGACCGAACGACATCACGAGGAACTCGTAATGTCCATACCGCGTCCGAAACGCGGTCTTAGGTATGTTTGCCTCTTTCTCCTTCAGCCGATGATAGCCTGATCTAAGGTCTATTCGAGAAAACCAACTCGAACCTTGTAGTTGATCAAACAAATCATCAATCTGTGGCAACGGATATCTATTCTTCACCGTAAGCTTGTTCAGCTCACGATAGTCTATACACATTCTCATACTCCCATCATTCTTCTTCACAAACAAAACCGGTGCAACCCACGGGGAAACACTTGGTCTAATATAATCTTTATTGAGGAGTTCTTGTAGTCGGGACATCAATTCTTTCATCTCAGATGGCGCCAGGCGGTAAGGTGCTTTCGCGACTGGCTGTGCTCGTGGTATTAAGTCCATTCCGTGGTATTAAGTCTATTTGAAATTCTATCTCACGCTCCGGTGGCAACCCCGAAAGGTCCTCAGGGAATAATTCTGGATAGTCTCACACAACAGGAACATCTTTCACTTCTCTTGCCTCGGTTGTAGCTTTGACAACATACGCCAGGTAGGCACTGCACCCTCGTCTTAACAATCCTTCAGCTATTATCATCGAAATGACGTTAAGCCCTGAACTTTCTTTATCACCATAAACCGTCACCGTACCACCATCCAAGGATTTTAACCTTATTAATCTACTCTTACCCACTATTTGAGCCTCAAACTCAGATAGCCAATCGATTCCCAAAACTACATCGAACCCTCCTAAGGTCATGACATACAAAGTAACATGGAACTCATCACCCTCTAATTCTATCTTACAATCCTTAACCATCTCAAAATTCTAACTGAGGTCTCACTCGCGGTTTCTACTTTAAAAGTTTCAGTCACATGACAACATTTCATTTTTTTAGCTTACTAAATGTTGTAGCTATAAAACTTCTATTCACACCCGAATAAAAAAGTGCTGAAGCAGAAATACCGTTCACTAGAAACGTACTTGTCATGACATCCAGAATCTGCTTGGTCTGTTCCTGAGTTAGCACGTAGGCCCTAGTCCTTGGCCTATCTTGGTCAGCATCCTTTTTCTCCTTTCCTCCAGCTTCACCACTCGTACAAGTCCTCGCCAAGTGACCTGTCTGTCCGCACTTATAACACGTGGGCTTTTCATGGCAATCCGGATCAAAGTTCCCCATCTTGCCACACTTGTAACAAGCATTTGACCCTGATCTACATTCCCCACCATGGGACTTTCCACACTTATGGCACACATCATAACCAGTGCCCCACTTGCATTCTCTAGCGTGCATCTTCCCGCACGTCCTACATTACCTCTTCTCCCACACTTTCGGTCACTTATCTCTAGGGTTCCATTTTTGGGTACCGGGTCGCTTGGCAGGAACAACCCATTTCTTCTCTTTCTTCTCTTCTAACACCACATCGTCCACAGCCACGTCATCGTAAACCATCTCTACGAGTTCGACATCAGAGTCGAAGGTAGCAGGTTTACTTGCCCTGACTAAGGTGCGGACGTTCTGTGGAAGTCCTTTGAGGTAGCATTTGATTCTTTTGTCTTCAGTATTCACCATGTCAGGCTCCAACCTAGACATGCGGTTAAATTCAGTAGTGTACTCGTGGTGTGTCATCTTACCCGCCTTCAAGTTTAGAAACTTCATCTGAGCCCTCTCAACCTTAGCGTTAGCTTAAAGCATTAGCACATAAACGTTTCATAACCATATCCTTCAGGTCATCCCATCTCATAGCCTTAACTTCTTCTCAAGTCTTTATCTGCTCTACACACTCCCACCAGTACATAGCTTCTTCTCCGAACCACTGGGTAGCATAACCAACTGCTTGGTCAGGACGAAATTCACTAATTCGGATAACCTTGTCCATAGCGGTTATCCATTGAAGAGTAGTGATTGCGTTTCCTAACCCAGTCAGCTTCGGTGGGTCGGGACCTTTGAACGACTTGTAGTTACACCCACCTCGGCCTCGCTTCCTGTTAATAACCTTTACAGATCGAACTTCACTCGAATCACCCTTCTCTCCCTCACCATCTTTCTTACCATTCTCTCCTGATCCCTTGGCTGTTCTAGCATGACTTCCAGCAGACTTAAGGATTCAAGTTCTTCACGGCAGTTGCTACAACTTGAGCAATAGTAGCTTGAACAGTAGGGTCAAGTTTATACCCTTCATTGTTGCTCGGATTTCGACCAGCTTCACTTCCTTCCTCCCCGGTGTTAGTGGCTGTTCTTATAGAAGGTTCTCGGACAATGCGTGGCCTATCACGACGTCCCGTACGACCTCCCAGTCCAGCAACTTTCCTTGCTCCAGCCATTCGTATTCTAAAAGGAAACACAAACATCATCACTCAAGGAACCATTTAGTACAAGGATAGTAAAGCTAACAGGTAATAACATTGGCCAACTGTGATTAGCTGATCACGTTACTCTCCGTGTCCTATACACTTCCATTTGTGTGTCCCCTTGTGCTAGTTCTACTTCTCCGTTAGACTATCAAACATTTAACATAAACAAACACTCCTATCTCTAGAAATTAAGCTAACTAGCTTACATATTCTCACATTACACATGAATTAAATCATGTACTTAACCTTTACTTAGCTTGCTTGAGTGACACATGGCTTTCTTGAACTGACATCTGCTTTCTTTTCTTACTTATGTCCCACACTCTGTTCGAGTCTAAGCATGTAGGATGCATAATTCTCTTGAACTCATGCTCTGATACCAACTTGAAAGGCCCCGAATCCGGTGCCCTAATTTAGCATTGGATTTACTCATAAACACAGTTTTAAATATCAGAGTTAATTAAAACTTTCATGGAATAATAATAATAGTCAACCATTTAGTACAAACATATTTGACTTGCCTTTTAAAACATAACATAAATGATAATATCAAAACATCATGACAAATCTTCAGATGTCAGCCTCTTCAAATCCAGCCACGTGTCTCCCTCAAGCCAGCTATCTCAGTCGATTAACCTGCATGCATACTAAAAGTCAGCTACGCTGAGTGAGTTCTAGTTAATCAATAAACATACATTACATTCATATACTTACATATATACATAACCGAAGATACATATATTCTTATCTTTCCTTAAATACTTACATACATATGTATCTTTATTCTTTCTTTCATACTTACATACATACATACTTTCAATCATACATATACGTTTTAAAGAGCATTCCGCCCTATAACCTTCGCCGATATAATTAGGGTCGGTTACCTACACTCGCCGTTATTATTAGGGTCGGTTCCCTTTCTAACCATACCTTCCGTTCGTCATATAACCATACATACCTTTCTTTATATAATCGTCCTTTCGTACATACATATTTCATTACATACTTTCATACATACATATTTCATACTAGGCATACTACATATTACTTTCCCTATCGATACGTGCCATATCCAAAGATCGTTCACCAGCACCTACAAGCATTCATTCATAACATTCATATATACTATCACATCAACCAATATAGCATACGCTTACCAATTAAGGTAAGCGTATTAACGTTCACATTGAGTATGCACACAGCCCCAAAAACATAACAAGGATGTGTGGCTAGAAACTCACCTGAACTCGGTTACGTTCACCGTTAATGGTTATTCCTTTCTTTAGATGTGCACGACTTACTGTATAACAATTACACGTATCTGTTAACTATTACTACCCAAGTTGTATTTCTAGTTTATTATAACCCTCGAAGAACGGCGGTCCAGGGGCAGCGCCCCTGGCAGCGGGGTTTTAGGGGCGGTAGCCGCTAGCAGGGTCCAAGGGGTAGAGCCCTGGCTGGGTTCGAGCTGCCAGGTCAACTTGGAAAAATTTTATTTCCGTTAACTGTCTTAACACATTTTGCATTAGAATTCCAATTTATTATTTTATTTGCTAACTCATAAAATTCGAGGGCTTCTTTAGAATTAATCCATTCTTTTCTAAGTCCAGGGACCTTTCTGTCATTCTTTCAAAGTCTAATTCATTATCTAGTTAATTAACGAATGACTCATTCGTTACTTCTTAACTTTTAACGAACTTGTCTTTATAACGAAATAGTCTTTATAACGAACTGGTCTTGTATAACGATTTGACCCTTATAAGAATTGAGGGTTCATTCATCATTTCCCCATAACGAATTACTTAACGAACTGCTAATGGACTGCTGCTAATTCGTTTTTTCTTCTTAACGAATAGGCATAACAAATTGATGTTAATTCTTTAGGGTTAGGTTAGAATATCAGGGAACATTCTTTGACATTCCCCACTTTTCCGGCGCCGCTATTGCCGGAAAAACAGGATCTCGCTAGAAAAGTGAGACCTCTCTTGTTTAACCGCCGTTTTCACCATTTTTCTTCCCGTTCGATCCATATCAGAGCTAGAGTGATCCCTAAGCTCATCTTTTGATCCGTTTATACCCGATTCTATCCGGATCTCATGACTTTAACGGTTTAGGGTGTCGGCTGGTTGTTTCGCGACTAGATTTAGCAAGTTTGGATCCTTTTAAGGTCATAACATCATTACCTCGGGTCAGGATCGGTTCTTCGCCTTGGTTTCGGGTAGAGAAAGAGAGAATAAGAGAGAGAGCTTAAGTGTGTGTTTTGGGTGGTGTATGGAATGGGTGGAATGAATGGATTATGGAATAATTATGGCTTACATATTATGGGTCATGGGCTTAAGCCCATGGTCTATCTTCCTTCCTAATTACCCATGTCCATTACCCATATTTATTTAACCTAACACAAGCCCAACTCTTAACTCATAACAATTTATATTATTATTCTGTTAACCGAACAGAAAACAGGATGTTACACCAAACTTTTACAAACCCGAATCGTTTGTTAAAACTCGTAAAATAACTATATAAATATGTGTATATATGATCTACTATCATTTTAACTTTAACTCTAAACCAACAAACGTTTATAACAAATAAATATACCGGTAACGCTAAAATTTAGTAAAAATTATTATATTCAATATTCATCTTATAAGTAATATTATAATAATAACTTCTTAAAATCCATTAGACCTAATTATTAAAATATGTTAAAATGTGTAAAGGTATATATACAAAAACTAATACATGAAATTTGAAATCGACATGTTGTTTACATTAATTAGTTAGTAATCCTCGTTTTCTTATTATTTTAGCTTGTGAGATTCGAACTTTTGGTTTCATATAACTCAATTCCCATTTCATTTCCAAGTTGTTCTTCCAATTTCAAATGTGAGTTTCTAACACCCCCCCTTTTTACTCTTTTATTATTTTGGGGGTAGCATATGTATCCTACAAAACTCAGTTGCTTATGATTTTTCTTACAAACTTCAATTCATTACATGAACTTGTGTGCTTACTTATTACTTGCTCAATATTACTTGGTCATGGATTACTTCAATATAGTATGATCATACGCCCCCCCTTGCGCTCAAGACCTTGTTGTTATGAGTGGAAAAGGGCCAAATTTTCCGAGTACATTGGTGCACAATCCCAACTGGAAATGACCTTATTTGCTTTTCACGAGTTTCCATGGAATTGTATTATTTTTATGTATTATATAAAAACTGTGTGAACTCACCAACTATTAAGTTAGTTGACATTATTTTATACATATGTTACAGGTATGCTTATTAGAGGATTAAACAAGAGAAGAAACTAGACATAGGATTATCAATAATAAAGTGTTTAACTTGTTTATTTCCTTGTAATTTTTCTTATATGAAAAAGTTATTGTTATTTGAATCATAAATGAAATAATGATAATATTGTCACTTAATAGTGTCATGTGTGTTTTTAACAATCTGTACGTCGCACCCGGGCGTATTCCGCTTTAGCAGGGGTGTTACAATATGTGTTGTAAACCGGTTTCTTGATTATGATTCCATTGCAAAAACTGTTTCCGGGACGAAAAATGTTTAATTATGGGGATATTTGATATGAGCTAAATTATATATAAATATTATAACAATTTTTTACACCTTTGAGTAAGTTTAGAGTTGTTTTTACTAAAGAATTCGTCTAATTGGTTCACATTTGAATTTTGTAAGTTAAAATACAATGAGCTAAAATGGGGCGTTTATACTAACAAGTCAATATCCAACTAACTTTAAATGAGATCTTTTAATTTGGAATTAAAATGTCACCATATATTGGAATGTATGTTTGTTGTGCACAGTAACATCAAAAGACAAATAATAGGCTATTTTGAAGCAGGTTCACGTGAGTCTACAAGAAGGAAAATTGTTGGAATTGGAACGAGTGGTCTTTAGTTGGGCATGTGGCCCACACAAAGAAAAACAACAAGTTGAGACCTTTTGATAAAAGAAGTCAAGCCCATTATAGAAATTGAAAAAAACCTACGCTGGGGTTTTGTATTGATGGAATTGAGAGAGGCCAACCGTAAAAAAAGGGGGGGGGGAGCACCCTTGTTGATGTGACAGTGTTCGGGAGCCAGAAAAGAAAAAGAAACAGAGAAGCAAGCAGGAACACATGTCAATTAATTTAATCTAACAGGCTATTAGCTCACCTACTTATATTTGTTTTTCAATGAACCGTTTAATTTATTTTATCCTTTTTAGACTTGTTTTATATTTGGTTTTGGACTGTTATTGATTGGTTCATGCATTGGTAATGTTTCTATTGTATTTGGTTGTGATACATATGAGTAATTGGTATTAATTTATTATCATGTTATTGTTCCATATTCGTCTTTGTGAATGTCTTTTGTGTATGGACGCATGTTAATTTGTTTACCGGGTGTTTACAACTAGTTTATGGTATATTGTTAACGCATTCCATAGGAATGGTAATTGAGAGTTTAGAGATACCTTTTATTCTGTCACTTGAGAGACCATGAAGTAATTAAGTGTCGTCTGTTTTAGTATTTTGCGGGTTTGGTAGTGATTGCATAGGGGTGAGTTACCCTAAATTCCCTTAGATTCTTACAGATCCGAATTATAACTAAATTTTAACAAGAATACCTCTTTACGCCTTAGGTTATATTGTGATTAGAGAGACCGGGAGATGATTTAATCTTTGGGTACCTTATCATATAGGTAAGGTGAGACCGACAGGTTATCTGAACCCTTAAACCGTTGAGCTTACATGATATTTAGGGTTCTTAGGTATTGCAGGTGAGACTGGAGGTGATCTAGCATATTTTAGTTATTCCTTAAGTTTCATATTTTTAGAATTCGGTTACCAATCATAAATCCAATTACGAGAGTTTACAAGTTGACTAGACGGAT
>NW_027506464.1:0-55018 GCF_021521415.1 Bidens hawaiensis
AGTTCCCTTTAGGATGTATGTTAATGATGAGGATCAGGGTTCTTAAGAAAATCGAATATATGGAGAGAGAGAGAGAGAGGCACACGATTTTTCTTATGTGTGTGTTTAGTTTTATGTTATGATGTTAGTTAATTTCTCCATATATTTATATGGGGAAACCTTTGATTAGCAAGAAAATATAATATAGTCCACCAATAATTACCTAGCTAATGTAATAATAAGGAATAATTTAATTATTTTGATCTATTATTATAATAAATGATAATGATGGTCATATATAAATATATATATATATATATATATATATTATATATATATCCATATATTAGTTTTGTTCTTACACTCTCCCACTTAGCCGAATAATCATTTATTATGAGCATTAGATTAGTCTGGAGATTTTAACATTCATTTTAGCTTTAAACTCAAACTGGAGCAGAGAAATACAGTCATTGAATTGAACATCAACTCAGACCCCCATTAATCATACTGCAGTCCTTGTTTAAAACTTAAGTTGTTATTATCAAAATTTATATGTAAGCCCTTCAAATTCAAGTACTTGATTTGTATACTAATTTGTCTATATGTTATTACGCATGCAGAACATATTAAGAGACATACAAAATCAAAACTGATGAGAAAAATTAATAATTAGTCATTCATATAATGATATACAATTATACATGGTCATTAATAATCCCATCTTTATTATAAGTGCTTTCAAAAGACTTATGGGTGACAGGCCATTGGTTATAGGATCCTTAAGTATATAAAGAATGTATTCGATATGAGAATTTAGTTTCCTCAATTCGTTCATAAACAAATAATTTTTTCATATCGAAATTTAATGCAGCACCTCTTGAACTGTTATTGTTTGAGAAAGCGTGGTAGCTGACTTTATCACAATAAGTCTTTAATATATAATTTATATGAAGTTAATAAACTTGTGAGTTCAATGATAAATTTTTAACATTTGTTGACAATTGCGTTGTAATTTAATCATCATATTATGTCATTAAAATTTAGATTGTTGTTATCAGTTCATTATGACTCCTCCATGAAATAGATTTATCTACTTACATAAGAATATATCCTGAAAATTACATTATGTTATCTTTGATCAATATAACAAAATTTAGAGTAATCAATTGGTTTGAGTTCTCACTTCTTCATTTTAAATTATAGTCTCTCGTTTCCTATTAAAGATATTTAATACTCATTTAGATGCTTCACATTAATCTAGACATATCTAGTAAATTGCAATTTTGAGTAATATTTGAACGAGTATAGACTTTAACCTATATAAGGCTTCTACTTAATGAAGCACGAGGAAATAATCTCAGTGTTACTATTATCCTCTAAAGGAGAGCAATATTGATTGTTACATGTGTAATGACCCATTTAAAGTAAAACTTATGGAACAAGACTAACGTCCCTTTGGGTCTATCTCAAAATGTTATGATATCTATTACGTAAGAGATATCTCTGAGATATATCATATCAAAGTATGTATGAACAATGCTTTGACTTATGTAACATATACTTGTCAAAAGAATGTCATCTATATAAGGAAAAGTTTGTTTTTAGTTGCTCCCACTCATCTTGAGGTAGGTACATTGATCCATTTAGTTCTTGATGAAAATTAATGCATAAAGATTTCATCACATTTTGATGTTTACATTAACCCATATATGGATTATATTGACTTACAGACTAAATGTTCTTTGACCTTCAGTTTATAACTTTTAGATTGTTTTATGAACATATAAATATGTAAGTCAGTTGTTAGGAAAAGTTGTTTAAGAGAATTCTTAATTGGATAGTTGTAAATAGCCCTGTGGTTATGGAACAAAGGAGTATTCTGGACCTACACCGGGGTGTTGACGGCGATTTTCAAATCTCCTCAAGTAGGATTCGAACCTACGACCAATCGGTTAACAGCCTACCGCTCTACCACTGAGCTACTGAGGAACAACGGGAGAATCAATCTCATAGAGTTTCATTCTCGTTCTCAACCCATGACCAATATGAGCTCGAAGCTTCATTCGTAACTCTCGGAACTTCTTCGTAGTGGCTCCCCTCCATGCCACGTTTCATAGGGAACTTAAAAGTGGCTCTATTTCATTAAATTTCATCCATATCCTAATTCCATTCATTTAATATACTTTTGATGTCATTCACATAACAGATGCCATTTCTAGTCTATCTCTTTATATTTCTTTTCTATATGTGGAAAGTTTCAAAATATCATATAATAATCCAGAAATTGCAAAAAAAAAAAGAAAAAGGGAGGTTTGTGATGATTTTGAAACTTTTCTACTAGGTAATCTAGTATCCTTATGCATGAAATAATAAATTCGGTCGTTGTGGTCGGACTCTTTTATAGATTTCTGACTATAAAGCATTCGATAATATTTTGTTCATTAATTACTCCAGATTCTTTAATTTCCATGTAAAGATTGTTTCCTCATAATTCCGTTCACCGACTCTGTTAAATACATATACGCCTCAGTAAGCTTTGGCAATTGATGTGCTAAAAGTATTTATAAATTTATTAACTAAATTACGCTAATCTAGACAGTAAATAATAATTCTAGACTTTTAACTTAACTAAAACTACTAACCGGCTAGTGATCCGATCGACTCTAGTACAGCTAAGTAAGTCCGGATATCGAACCCACGAGACCCTTTAAATTACGTAGACTAGCTAGTTAGACTTAAGTACAGACACGACTATGTATTTATTATTAAAAGGGGTTTTACTAAAAACTACGATTAAACTAATATTAAAACTAATAAATAAAACTAAAGATGACTCAACTTAGGACCTGGACTTATGATATAATGTTATATATATATATAATTCTCTTGTATATTTTATAATATTTTATTAGTTTTTGTTTGGTTTTTATTAGAATTTGTATATTACTAACATATTTGAATAATGTAGGTTCCGGAGGTTTATCGTGGTTAAAAAGAGCGAAAAAAGAGCTAAACAGGCCAAACCGGTGAACCGGAGCATCAGAATTGAACCGGACCGGTCAGCCCCCTCATTCGGAGCGCCACGCGACCGGGAGGCCAAATCCCGTCGTGTGGTGCTCTGGGCAACCAGTTTCTCGAATTTTCTTTGTTCTTTTTATCAGTTTTGTACCCCTAAACTTAATCCTGAGCATACCCTGCGAACCAGAGCCGAATTTGGAGTTTCCTGGAGCTTAGGATTGCAATATTTGGTGGGTTTGAAGGCTAAGAATCAGCCGGCGAAGTGCTTATCATCCAAGAACGAAGACCTCGGGTTTTATCGTCTTTAATCTTTTGTTCTTATTTATTTTCGCCATGATTTCCTTTATCATCGTTCTGTTTAATTTTATGATGTTAGGCTAAACATTATAGACTGCCTAGGCTTATGGTGAACCTATTTTGACGCTGTGTTTTGATTTGGGTTTTATTTATCGTTATGGTTTTATGAACTAGTAAAAGGTTTAATTATATTAAATTGATGCATATATGTGCTTAGGGTTGTTTGTTGAGTTTTATTATTCCATAGTTGCCTAGATTATTGTTTGTCATTATGATAGGTTGCTATTAGGTCATCTACTTTGTGTTTTTGACTATTTTATGATTGATATTGAATAAGATCATAGGAATAATATTATTTAATTAAATAAACCTAAGTGTGCTGCTAACCTAAATAGCTGTAAGATGCTAGGTTATTGATAGGTTTTTGTTGATCAGGATTGCTAGATTTAGTTATTCGTAAGGAGTCCGTCTATGTTTGACTGATTAACTTTGTCTATCAAGTTAATTGAATATATTAGACTGCCTTTGATTTCCGTGCTGTAAGGTAGGATTTCGTACAAGGAACTAGTTTGTAATTAATTAGGTGACCGTAAGGAAACTTGATTTTTAATACTGGTGTACGTTAAAACTTATTAGAAACGCATAGGTGTCTCTTGAGAAGGGTCAGGGGTCCTGTTCGGGTTTTCTCTTAAGCGTCTATTTTGCGATCCCAGTTCCATAACTAAGTATTCTCCCGGTTAATTGATAACTGAAACTTAGGGGATTCTAGCCTAGGTGGTTGTTCATCATCGTCTGAATTAAGTCCAAGTTCTAAGTTTAATTGTATTTAGTTTCCTTAATTAGTTAAAATTAGTTTATTAGTAAAACCCCCCTTAAACAAATAATAAATAAATAGTCGTGTCTATAGTTGAGTCTAATTAGCTAGTAAACGTAATTTAAAGAGTCTCGTGGGTTAGATATCCGGACTTACTTAGTTGTACTAGAGTTGACCGGTTCATTTGCCGGTTAGTAGTTTAGTCGAGTTTTAGAGAGTCTGGAGTATTACTTAGTGTCTAGATTAGCGTAATTTAGTTAATAATTATTAGATTACTTTTAGCACATAAAGTTTTTGGCGCCGTTGCCGGGGATTCTTGGTGATTGAGTTATTAGCTTTGATTAGAATTACTTGCTACATACGTGCTACTTGTTTTGTTTTGTTTTGTTTTTGTCTTTGAGTCGTAGGAAAAATGTTAAGTCTGTATAAAATACAAGATGAAAGGTCTGTCATACTCAAGCCTCATTTTTAGTTAGATTGTAGAAAATTATGAATTTTACAGAAATTTGAATACACTATCATACGATGCTTGGGTAGGTTTAACGTTAGAGTATACCGTGTAGCCGGTGATATAAACTTAAAACTTACACTTCTAGTTTTAGTGGTTAACACTTCATAGGCGTATGGTTTTATAGCCTTAAATCCTGTATAGATGGAATGCCTCAGGTTCGGAGACCACGGGTCATTTTACGGCTGTTAATCTGGGTATCTTCGGATATTTAAATAAATAAAAGCTTTTAAGCATAAACCCGCAGTTTACTGCAATCATTAGACTCACTTACATCAATTACAGTGAAGTAAAATCTTGATGATCCAGTGATCATCCCGCTGTTAGTCATACGTGGTCCTCCTAGTTGCGTCCCATACCATTGAGAACAGGATCAACTAGAGACACGACGTATGTAAACCGACAAATGGAAACTTGTAAAATCACGTGTGGTAATGGGTCCGAGGTATTGCTTGATAATGGACCATTCAGTGAAGTACCCTAGGGGAATCATAGAAAACTTACTCGTAAAAGTTGATAATTTAGTTTTCCCCATAGATTTTGTGGTTTTAGATATGGAGGCCGATGAGAGAGTTTCTATTATTTTAGGTCGTCCATTCTTGCGTACTGCTAGGGCATTTGTTGATGTATTTGAAGGTAAGATCACTCTTAGAGCCGGCGACGATAGTGTCACTTATGTTGCTAAATCCATGAGACACCCGAGTGTTCAAGACGGTCTCATTGATCCATGTCATCCCGTTGATGTGTGGATGAAATAATGTGTGTTAAGTAAGTTATATCGTGTGTTTTATGTGTTTATATGCCTTGGACACGATTACTTTGAGTGGTTTTACGTTTACAGGTGAGTGGAGCTTAAGGAGCATAAAGGAGCTAAATTGGAGCATATGAGATGAGTGTAAGTGAAGATTTTATTGCATGGAATGATAGAGAATTTGAAGACGAAGACGTGGCCGAAAACGGTGCATAAAACGGAGCTATAATGAAGAGGTTATGGCAAAACAGTGCAGAGGGGCTGTTACCATAAAGCAGTGACTGATGACCGTAGGCTACGGTCCCACCGTAGCATATGGTGGGGAGACCGTAGGCTACGGTGACCTGGGCGGAAAAACGCGATTTTTAGGTTTTTGTTGACTATTTTAAGCCCGGTCTAGGACGGCTATGCTTCATACCTTAACATACTTGGACGATTTTAGGGTCTTTTTCCACCATTCTAACACATCTCAATCATCATAATCATCCATGCCATCATCCATTCAAGAATCAAAGAGGCCATTCAAGATGCATATGCTAGGCTAATCCGCTCGTGACCATCTCCGGGTGTAGGGTTAAGTTGTTCATTGAATTTGTGGTACTTTAAACCTTAACTTTTGGATTTTGTTTGTGTGCTTGAACATACTTTTGGGTAATCAATGATATTTGAAGTTTATCAGTTAATGATTTTGGTCATCAACAATTAGGATTGAGTTCTTAGTGTCATTGGCCTAGTTATCTTTAACCATAGAACTAATGTTTCATCATTACCTAAGATTTACAATCAATTATATTATTGTTTAGCCGTGTCAATCAATTGGATTAAGTTCTAACGATCAACATAGTCAAACATCTAGTCTCTTGGTTTATTGATTCAAATAAAGGTTATAATTCAATATGTTTAATCGTTTATCCAATTTACTTCAAAACCTGAAACCTGAAGATTGGTTACCCTTTTTATAATTGTTTACAAATTAATTCATTAGTATTTTGTTTAACAAATCTTTGAAACTGCTTGACATCGTCTGTCCGTTTAGTATAATTAGTTGTTAAGAATTAAACTTGATACTTTCCACTGATTCCCTGTGGATTCGACACCTTACTTGCCCTTGCTAGTGAAAGTATTTTACAAATGTATTTGATTGACCTTTTGACATCGATCGAAATGGTGCCGTTGCCGGGGAATCAACGCGCAAAGTGCTAGTTTAGTTAGTTAGTCTAGTTAAGTTTAATTTTAATTTCAGTTTTTATTTCTTTTTCTTCGTTGATTTTACGCGGGGTTTTGTGTTGTCGTGTGCGCAGTAATCTTTCAGGTTGATGCATACAAGGTACTCTCGAGATAAAGGGCCGTTACCGTTCGATCCAGAAATAGAAAAGAAATCGAGCGGTCAAAAGAAACGGTGAATCCTCAAGGCCGAAAGAAGAAGATATGAACCATCAGGAGCCTTACCCAATCCCACCTGTGTTTCAACCCGGAAACCAAGATCCACCTCCTAATCAAGAACAACCAGGCCCACAACACATCCCACAAAATCCTCCACTCAATGACTTGTCGCCACTAAACCAACACCTTAATAGAAACCGTAGAGCCCAAAGACAGTATCACATGAAGGATGATCGGTCAATCAGATCTGAACCACCATATTTCCAGGGTGCGGTTGATTTTGAGAGTGAGAACAATAGAATAAGGGGGTTTGATGATTTCGAGGAATTTGAAGATGAGGAAGAATGGGAAGACATACTTAGGGGTCGGTATTATCAGAGAGACCAACAACAACCACCACGTAACCGCAGGCCACGAAGAAGACCAATTGTGCAGGAACCACAGGTTCCTGAGTATGAGTTTGATGATGGGGTTCCGAGAGCATTTGCTCCACCACCAGTTCAGGGGGTTCAAAGCCATTTTATTCCACAGGTGGCTACAAATCCCTTGCCAATCATTATTCCGGTGAGAAATGGAAGAACTTTTTTAATCAGATAGAGTAGCTTAACCAGATTACCCATGTTTCATGGAAAATCCACAGAGGAGCCATATTTACATTTGAGTGATTTTAACTCGATCTGTGCGACAATCTCCAGTCAAGGGTTTATTGCAGATGAGGTGAAGATGGTAGTCTTCCAATTTAGTTTGAAAGATGCGGCAAAGCAATGGTTCCTCTCATTGCCGTCATCCAGTATTTATACGTGGCAAAATTTGGCACAACAGTTCTTAGATGAGTATTATACGCCACAGCGAACCTCAGAAGCTAGAACATCTATCAGAAATTATCAGTAGCGTACAGGAGAGACTTTTTATGAAGCTTTTCAGCAGTTCAAGTTGTTGTTGAGGACTTGCCCTCACCATGGTATAGCTTTATGGGAATTGATAAAGGCATTCCATGATGGTTTATCGACTGACGATTTGCGAGACCTACAATCTAACACTAATGGATCTTTTCTAACTAATGATGAACATGTGGATTGGGGTCATCTTGAGAGACATGCTTTGAACTCTAAGAGAAAAGCCCAATTGAATAGAATGATAAAGAGGTCAGTGGTGAAAGCACTAGATAGTGGAAGTTCAGATGATCTGATGGCAAGGTTGGAAAAGAAGTTAGGTCAATTAATGGTTGTTGGTACGAAAGAAAAAGGGAAGTCGGGAAAAGCATATTCGGTTTGTGAACTATGTGGTGAACTAGGGCATGATTTGGCAAGTTGTGGGGTTGCGGAAGATGATGAAGATGACGAGGAAGAAGCGGTTAATTATGTTCAGGGTGAGAAAAGGTACAACAACAACAATATGAACTCGAACACCTATCACCCGGGACTCAGAAACCACCGAAACTTCAGCTATGGAAACTCGAACAATCAGCAGTACCCGAACTTTCGGGGCAGCTCTCAGAAAATAGGATATCAGTCGAATCAGAGATGGTACGGGAACAGTGCAGGTAATGGTCAGAGCGGGTATAGTCAGAGAGACTTTGGGGGGGGGTACAATAAAGGCTATCAAGGGAGTTATCAACAAGGACAAGGAAATTCTGGGGTTAATAAAGAAGAGTCAATCAAGGATGTCATGGATTTTCTGAAGCAAATGAAGGCAGATCAGGTAGCTCAGAATAAAAGTGTTAATCAAAGGTTAGAGCTCCAGGAAAAAGGTAATGCATCAAGGGATAAACAAGTGAGTCAGCTAACTGAAGAAGTGGAGAGTTTGAAAAGAAATCCATCTAAGCTACCGAGTGATACTTTGAAGAACCCCAGCCATTAGGGTAGTAGTTCATCAAATGGTAAAAACGTACAAGTTAGTGCCATCATAATTGAAGATAATGGGGTGAACAATGCGGTTGAAGAATTTGAAACAGGGGCACCACTCATCCCCATTCAGATTGGCGAGTTCAAGACCACCAAGGCACTTGTTGATTATGGTGCGAGTGTAAGTGTTCTACCGGGGAGTGTGTATGACCGGTTTGAGTTTGAACCGTTACAAGAAGTTGGCACCACTTTGGTGTTAGCTGATTTTACTCAAAGATGGCCCCGGGGGAAGTTGGTTGGTGTCGCGGTAAAAGTTGGTGATTTTTACTATCCTGAAAACTTTCTTGTTCTTGATTATGAACCAACAAAGAATGATGAAGAACCTCGAGTGATATTGGGGAGACCATTTTTGGCAACATCAAATGCTCAAATCAACTGCCGAGATGGAACCGTGTGCATGACCTTTGGCAACTGTAAGTTAGTTCTAAATATATTTTCAAATTCCTTTTATTATTCTTTTGAAAATAAATATTGTAGGTCTGGTGCTACTAACAGGTGTCTTCCTCATGTAAGCGAGGATGACACCAAAGAAGAGGGTTTTGTGTTTGATAGGTCGAAGCGGGAGAGAGAGAAAGAGGAGTTGAATCCAGTAGAAATTCGAATTGAGGAGTTGGCTACTTCAGGTGATGATATCATGGCTGCGAGTAAAAAGGTGGGTAATGATGAGACATGTGGAAGGAGTAAGAAGAAACCGCCAAAAAAGGAGAAGGTAAAGAAGCCACCGGGGTTTGAGAATGAACAAAGAAGGATGGCGTGTTTTGGGACGAGGTGGAATCCTGTGGATAATGTATCACTCTGTTGGAGAAGTAAGAAGAATGAAGCGGAGGAAGGTAAGCACTCCATTAGACCACCATAACAGCAAAATGAGGCAACGATCCGGCTGAAGACCTTAACAAAAACTTAGCGCTGACCGGGAGGCAACCCGACCTTTTATTTTATTTTGTTTTTCTTTTTGCGTGTTACTTTTTGCTTGTGTTTTGCAGTCATAATAAACCCTAAGTGTGGGGAAGTTCATGGTGGTGTAGTCAAAATTCGGTGGAGCATATAGTGTAACATCAAATTTCAAGGAGTTCGGGTCAAGTTTGCAATGGTACTTATCAGCAGGACTCGTTTGACAAGAGAGATTCGAATCAGGTGCATCTGTCTCTTTCCTTTACTTTGGTTGTTAAAATGTTGAAGTTCCCATGTGTCACACTTGAATTTTAAATGAATAATTACATTGGGGACAATGTAATGTTTAAGTGTGGGGATGGGGTAATGCTAAGAATGTCCCGAAAATTTTATATTTATACACAATTAAAAATGATAGAAAAACTGGAGCTGTTAAAAAAATAATAATAAAAAAATAAAAAAATTTAAAAAAATAATAAAAAATAAAAAAAGAAATAATAATAATAATAATAATAATAATAATAATAAATGAACAGTAACACACTTAATTGATGTGCCGGTAGGCTCAGCTTTTAAGAATGAAAGGACGGTTTGGTTGTTGACTTAATTGAACTTTTAATTGCTTGATTTTAGTTGGAAACATCTTCGGGTTTTGTTTGTTTAGCTAAGCCTGTGTAAGGACTGGGATGAAAGGTCGGCCATACTCAAGCCTTTTGTTAGATTTGATCACCAAAAGAAAATTTTTAAATATGAATAGACTATTAAACGATGCTTGGATCGACTTAACGTTAGAGTATGCTAGATGGCTTGCGATATAAACATAACGAAAATGCTTCTAGTTGAAGTGGTTAACGCTTCATAGGTGTATGGTTTTAAAACCTTTATCCTGTATTGATGGGATACTCTACGGTTCGGAGACCATGGGTCTTTATGCGGTATATCATCTGGGTATATCATCTGGGTATTCATATCTCCTAAGTGGATTTATGAATATTAAAAGAGCTCAAAGAGCAAACCCGTAGTTTATCTGCCAAATATAAGTCATTAAACATGATCATTACGTGCTTTTAAAGTGCAATTACACTACTGACTTGATCATCCACGCTATTAGTCATATGGGGTCTCCGTACTCGCGTCTCGTTACCATTAAGAAACGGACCACACGGGACACGTCACATGTAAGCCCGACAGAAGAATTCATGCATACTCACCTATGGTGATGGACTTTGGGGTGTTGCTTGATAACGGGGGTATATCATGTAGTGGGGGCTATTTACTAGTTAGTTACATAATTGTACTTTAATCGTATCTAATGGCCATTCTGGTAGACTTTGATGCTTAAGTTTAGGTTTTGGTTCGATAAAATATCCATGATTGTTTTAGTTGTTACATATGAGCTTAAAATGGTACACCTGGTTGTACATAGTTTTGATCATCTAGCTCTAAGGTTTAAGTCAATTTGGGGTGGTCTGGCTCGGTAAAATCATAATGAAGCATGGTAAGGCGGCTTCAGGACTTTGATGTGTGGGTTCCATTTAATCGTATAAACTAATGAAATTGTCACGCCTTATTTGTCCCGGTAAGGATTAGGGCATGGGTTTAAGTGGATAGCAATATCGGCAATTGCGGTTTTTGTGTTATTTGTTGATATTCAAAATATAATTTAATTATTTAGAAAAGAAAAACAGTTTCCGGTTCTGATTTCATTGTACATATTTTTTGGGACGAAAAAGGATAAGTGTGGGAATGTGATGTGTGGATGAAATAATGTATGTTAAGTAAGTTATATCGTGTGTTTTATGTGTTTATATGCCTTGGACACGATTACTTTGAGTGGTTTTACGTTTACAGGTGAGCGGAGCTTAAATGAGCTTAAAGGAGCTAAATTGGAGCATATGAGATGGATTGTAAATGAAGATTTCATTGCATGGAATGATAAAGAATTTGAAGACGAAGACGTGGCCGAAAACGGTGCGTAAAACGGAGCTATAACGAAGAAGTTATGGGCAAAACAGTGCAGAGGGGCTGTTACCATAAAGCCGTAACTGATGACCGTAGGCTACGGTCCCACCGTAGCTTACGGTGGGGAGACCGTAGGCTACGGTGACCTGGGCAGAAAAACGCGATTTTTAGGTTTTTGTTGTCTATTTTAAGCCCGGTTCAACCCTAGGATGGCTATGCTTCATACCTTAACATACTTGGACGATTTTGGGGTCTTTTTCCACCATTCTAACACATCTCAATCATCACAATCATCCATGCCATCATCCATTCAAGAATCAAAGAGGCCATTCAAGATGCATATGCTAGGCTAATCCGCTCGTGACCATCTCCGGGTGTAGGGTTAAGTTGTTCATTGGATTTATGGTACTTTAAACCTTAACTTTTGGATTTTGTTTGTGTGCTTGAACATACTTTTGGGTAATCAATGATATTTGAAGTTTATCAGTTAATGATTTTGGTCATCAACAATTAGGATTGAGTTATTAGTGTCATTGGCCTAGTTATGTTTAACCATATTACTGAATTGATTCATCATTGCCTAAGATTAACAATCAAGTAGATTATTGTTTAGCCGTGTCAAACATTAGTTCTATGGTTAAAGATAACTAGGCCAATGACACTAAGAACTCAATCCTAATTGTTGATGACCAAAATCAATTACTGTAAACTGCAAATATCATTGATTACCCAAAAGTAAGTTCAAACACACAAACAAAATCCAAAAATAAGGTTTAGAGTACCAACAATCCAATGAACAACTCAACCCTACACCCGGAGATGGTCACGAGGAGATTAGCCTAGCATATGCATCTTCAATAACTTCTTATTCTTGAGTAGATGATACCATGGATGATTCGAGTGATTAGGATGTGATGGTGGAAAGATGCTCCAAAAACGTCCAAGGGTGTTGTGATATCGAAGATAGGCGGCCTAGGGTTGAACCGGGCTTAAAATAGTCAACAAAAACCTAAAAATCGTGTTTTTTTCGCCCAGGCCACCGTAGCCTACGGTCTCCCCACCGTAAGCTACGGTGGGACCGTAGCCTACCGTCATCAGCCACTGCTTTACGGTGACAGCCCCCTTGCACTATTTTCCCATAACTTCTTCGTTATAGCTCCGTTTTACGCACCATTTTTGACCACGTCTTCGTCTTCAAATTATCTATCATTCAATGCAATAAAATCTCTATTTCCACTCCATCTCATATGTGCCAATTTAGCTCCTTTAAGCTCCGCTCACTTGTAAACGTAAAACCACTCAAAGTAATCGTGTCCAAGACATATAAACACATAAAATACACGATATAACTTACTAAAAATCGTGTTTTTTCGCCCAGGCCACCGTAGCCTACGGTCTCCCCACCGTAAGCTATGGTGGGACCGTAGCCTACCGTCATCAGCCACTGCTTTACGGTGACAGCCCCCTTGCACTATTTTCCAATAACTTCTTCGTTATAGCTCCGTTTTACGCACCATTTTTGACCACGTCTTCGTCTTCAAATTATCTATCATTCAATGCAATAAAATCTCTATTTCCACTCCATCTCATATGCGCCAATTTAGCTCCTTTAAGCTCCGCTCACTTGTAAACGTAAAACCACTCAAAGTAATCGTGTCCAAGACATATAAACACATAAAATACACGATATAACTTACTTAACACATATTATTTCACCCACACATCACCCGTTTATGCGATTGAGTCTTTTATTTCGGGCATGGATCCACGTCTTGAGCATCCCCGTTCCGTCAGAGTTTGTTTGGAGGAGGAGAGAGAGGTCGCGAGTTCTCGAGAGTCGATGGATTTTGATAGAAAGAGAGGCGGTGGTCTGCAAAAGTTTGTGGAGTTTGGAAAAGTTGGAGATAAGAGGAATAAGAATGTAGATGAATAGTCGTAGCGTGATGCAGTTTCTTGGAGGACCATAGAGTATGACCGTGGTGGAGGAATCTCCACTTGGACAGTTGAGTAGTTCACATTGGGGAGTGTCTTGAGTGAGAACTCAAGTGTAGAGTTTGTATATTTGTCCTATAGTTATTTTTGAGTCTTGTCGTATCACTAACGTAGTTTTTTGTAGTTCTTTGTTTTTTTATTTTTAAGTTTTGCAGGTTTTGAGCTAGAAAAATGACCCCCATGAAGTATAATGCAAAATTCAAGTGTGGGGATGAAGAAGCCGAACTGTATACTTTTTATCATTTCCTGCTATTTATTCATATTTTATATATTGGGTGGGTTAGATGGTCTGGTAAAATACTTAAGTGCTTAACATCTATCAAGTAGATAAGATATGTTTTTAGATATTGTTTGTTGTGTTTGCCGCTTCCATTCGTGTGTGAGAGAATGGAAGATATTTGTTTTTTGAGCACGTTTGGGGTTAGAGGTCAGCTTTGGAAGAAAACTTTAGCATCAATTTTCATGCGCATATTACCAGCTAAGTCTTTTCCATTATCTATCTTGCTTGTTTATTTTTATTTTTGGTTTGGTTTTTTGTATTCCGATTTTATTTTTATTTTTTCGTCTTTATCCTTGCATTGAGGACAATGCAAAATTTAAGTGTGGGGATAGGACATTTGAGTCATAGTTAAAAAGCAAAGAAAAAAAAGTTTTGAAAAATGTCCCTTGATTTTGTTTCCTTTTGCATTTAAATGGGAAATGAGGATATTTATCGGGAATCGGTTTTTCAAACTACTAATAATATTAGATAATATTAAAGAAGGCGTACTAAGCTTGAGATGTGTCGGTAGGCCCAACTAGTCTTGAAAGGTTTTCCATTGCATATTCTTAATAAACCTAATTAAATCTTCGATTTTGTGGGTTCTCATCCTAGGAGGGATAGTAAAGCTGAAATTCGATAAGGTATAGAGAGTATTACCATAAGCTGATACCCTAAGATGCTGAGAATTGAATGCACTTTAAAATTAGCACGCCACTCCGTTTTATGAAACTAAATAAAGAGTGGTGGCGCCCCGTGAATGTCCAATTTTATACGAGCTTTAGTCTTTAGTTATATATTTTTAGGTAAAAGATGCGTAAGTGCACAATAATATACATATATATATATATATATATAAAAGAAAGGAAAAAATGAGAAAGTTATGTAATGAAAAATGCCAAAGAAGCATTCTCAAAAATAGAAAAAGAGGCCAAAGTGCACATACTAGACGAGACTGAGAGTTTACATGTTACCAAGGGGATGGTGACTCTGAGGATACACTATTGGGACTCGAAAGTTTCTAGTAAATAATTATTTTCTTAGGGCACATATAGCCATATAGGATAAAGTCCAATAATATTTAGGGCATGCTCGTACGACCTCACTTAACCTATCATCCATAATTCCAACTAAGTGTATTTTCTTCTTACCATTAAAGGGTTCTTATCTTACGGTGATATGTTGAACCAGATTGCTTCAACTCAATTATTTTTAATTGTCTTTACTATACTTGAAATGGGGTAGGTGGATCTTAACTCCAAAGGTGTGAGTCCCATAGGTTTTTGATATCACATGAACTTAAATGCTTAATGTGCATGGGCGCTTGATAGGCTGGTGGCTGGGTTTAAGTGGACAACAATATCGGCAATCGCGGTTTTTACGTTTATCTGAGCTTTAAGATAACCTTATATGTTTTTAAAACTGTATTTCTCCGATGCTGATTCCATTGCAATGAGACTTTTTCAGGGACGAAAAAGAGATAAGTGTGGGGATAATTGATATAATGCTAAATATATATAATTCCCTTGTATATTTTATATAATATTTTATTAGTTTTTTTGTGGTTTTTATTAGAATTTGTGGTTAATGTATTTCTAGCCTCGCGTTTATCTTATTTTATTATAATATTTCGCATCTTATTTTTGTTATCACAATTAATTTAAAATTTGTTATTTATTTGAATTTCCATTATAAATCATCAACAATTCAGTTTACTTACTTCTTAATATTTATAACGATTTTGTGAAAAAGAAAAAAAAATCTACGAATTCCCAATTTAATTTAATTTAAATATCTTCAATTACTCACCTTATATTTTATCAAATTTTAAAGATTTCATTGGAATATGACTATCTCAGTGGTTCGGGAATATCCGTTTCCTAATTTAATCTATTAATGATTGATTTGAATACGTACATTTTCGCATTTTCATTAATATTTAATTTATTATTTACTAATTATTATAATATTTCATTATAAAATCGAATTAATCTCATCTCAAAATCACAACTTGAAATGCTATAACTTTATATTAACTTCTCTTTAATCTCCTAAGATCTTAAACTAACCAAACTCGACTCATCAAAATTTCGTTAATTATGTTTAAACGTGTACTCTCGGTCTCAAGAATTTTATTACTAATAAATATGATATTTAAAATTTTCCACATGTCACTAGTCATTTTGAGATTTGTTGTTAAGTAAACTTTTGCGCATACCATCTCATGAATCAAGTTCCTGTATCTATCAAGCTTAACTTCATGTAATATCTTACTCTTAGCTTATTCTCGATCATCATAATTCATTTCAAATGTATGTTTCAAGAAATCTATTTCAATCTCCAAAATTCGTAACTTTGCGATAAAAGATGTTTTAAAAATTACACGGCTTTAGTAATCCAACTCGAACATTTATTAATTATCCTTTGAATTTATATTTAAAGTTATCAAAAACGTTTGTTTCTTTCAAAAGGATGGTTTTAAATGTTTTATTAAACCACATGATGAAACGAGTTATGCGGACCATCCGACGATAAGAGTAATTATGGTCCGGAACATAATTATCTAAGTCCTCGCATGGAAATCATAATAAGTACAATTGTGTGTCATGACTTAGAACCTAAGGTATCTTGAGTAACGATACGAATAATGAGATGATAAGGACATGGTGGATACGCCGCTGGTACATCCTATATATAAGTGCCCTTATCGGATTGTCATTTGAAGCGTTAGGACTGTTCAAAGGGTAAGACCCTACCCTTTTACCTAATACCCTACCCGGACCCTTTACCCTTTTAGGAAGAAATGTGGACCCGAGACCCTACCCTCTAAACAATAAAAGGGTCGGGTATAAATAATGGTTTCAAGGGTCCAACCCTTTACCCTTTAAAGCAGTAACCGCAGCTCATCTTCTGCATTTACTAGTTGCATATATCATATATGACTTTAATATATAAATCCTAGAACCATTATACTTTCATTTAATAACACAGTAAATTCTAACTTTGAAAGTTTATCAACCATTTGAACCGATACAAATAATATTAACATTCACAAATTTCATGTAGAGAACAATTAAGTGATTTTCATATATACATTATATGTTTCCAATCAGTAGTATGACCTTTTATTTTTATTTTTCTTAGTAGTTGGAAAATTTATGATGAATCATAAATAAAATACAAACCTCTCATACATTTTAGATTAATCACGATCTGATGTATATAAAAACTAGTAAACGGTCTGAAAAAGGGTCGGACCCTTGAAACCCTTTTACCCTTTAAGGAGAAATTTAAATACCCTTTACCCGACCCTTATTATATATTCAGATCTAATTAAGGGTTTTACGAGTCGGGTAAAAGAGTTTCAAGAGTCTGACCCTTATCTTGCTCACCCTTATGAAGCGTTGCTTCGATTATTAAAAGTTCTATGTTATGATATTTTCCTTAAAAGTTTAATTATTTTCAAAAATGATAGTATTCTATTTTTCCTTAATTTCGAGACGAAATTCCCTAAAGTAGGGGGGACTGTAATATCTCGGATTTTTCGTATTTATTTAAACCGATTCGAGAATGTAATTTGGATCTTTTGAACTGATTAAAACTTGTATTTAACTTGGTTTAACTTATTTTATAATTCCATAACTTTCAATCATGCCAAATAATCCTTAGAAACCTTTAAAATTGCTTAAAACGGCTAAAAATCGTATTTTCGGGAACTACAGTGACTAATTTTGTCAATTCTTTCCTATTTTCGATTAAATTAACGAAACTTAAACTCCAAGAAATGTTATAGCTGGTCCAATTTCGTTTTCTTGGTGTCCAAGCTAAATTTTGTTAGTTATTGTACTAGATTTTCTCATTAAATAGCTTATTTTGTTTCCTAATTTGTTTTTTAGCATCCAAATCGCTTATTTTTGGCATAAATTGAGTAAATTAATGTCCAAGGAAAAGATTATAACTAAAATACAAGTTCATATTTATAAATTACTGATCATGCACAAAATCTACAACATATTTCATTGATTTGATCATTAAACTCTTATTCGGTTTCCTAAACGAGTAAAATATACTAAATATGGTTCGTTTTTGTAATCTCTATATAAACACATCATAATTTCCTACCACAAAACTTTACATGAACCCTAGAGAAGCTCCTCCAGCCATCCTACCTTCTGTCTCTCTTAATACGCTTCGGTTTTTGCATTATTGTTGAAGATACATGCTTATTCGATTAACTTTGCTTATCACCGACCATTGACTCATCGTTTCTGTTGATGCTTTCACTTTCTGGGTAAGTTGTAAACATAGAAGTCATTAATATATTTTCCTAGTCAATAACATTCAATCAATTTTGGTGGTTAAAGGGTGTTGACTGGTCAAATAGTTTAAAACTCGTTAAAGGACAAAATAGTCAACTAGTTTGACTTAACGTTTTCTCATACTTCTGATCGGATTCAACGTTCGGTCCAGAAGACTTTTATTCTCGTAACATCATTTTAAGTCTACTGACCAAAACCCGACTTCCGACTCGCTTTTCGGATTCTGGTCAGTACCAGCTCGCTTAAATCTTAAATTTAACATAACTTGAGTTCTAAATATCCGTTTGGATTGATTTCAGCGGCCACGGGTTCGTTTTTACTTATATTATCATGTATCAAAGATTTAGGTTCTGATCAGTTATCTCGTTTGACGCGTATTGGACGACTTGCTTATTCGTTGACTCGTTTATTCTTAATGATACTCACTTGTCTTTAATCTAAGGTGAGTTTATCATTCCCCTATTTTACAAATTTTCTAAACTTTTTGGGGACATATGCGTGTGTATTCGTATTTCATACTATTTATATTCAAAAAATGCATACGTGTTATTGTGAGTGATTTAATCAAACATGCGTGCTACTTGCTTACTTGTGTTACCATTCAATCAATCGTATATTGGGATTACTATTCAATCAATCATATAACGGGTGTTCCTGCTAGTGACCAACGCCCGATTCGCTTGGCAACGGTCTACATACTTGTTTTTGGTTTGATTATATTTACCACACTTATCACGTTATGCTTATTTATATTGTTATGTCAAAACTGGTAATATTCTCACTCAAGTTTATGTTGATAAAACTCCATTTTATACGCATATGCAGGTTGCTTGTATGGAAGATTGAAGTTTTGACATGTAGTCAAGACCTTAGGATATAATCAAGTTAACCTTTATTTAAGTTTATATTTGTATATTTAAATTGTTTATTGTATTTGGATATTTTGTGTATTATTTCAATAAAATAATTAATTAGATAGTGTCACATTTATATTATGATAGTATCTTCGAGCTGTGAGAAATCGGATCACGCCCTGACATTTCCGCCTTAGGTTGGGGTGTGACACGAAGTGCTTATCATCCAAGAACGAAGACCTCAGGTTTTATCGCCTTTAATCTTCCGTTCTTATTTATTTTTGCCATGATTTCCTTTGTTATCGTTCATTTTGATTTTATGATGTTAGGCTAAACATTATAGACTGCTTAGTCTTATGATGAAATATTTATTATACATTATGTAGATGTAACCTTTCAATAAATATAACATTTAGTTAATTTTCATGTGTAACGTGTGCGTACCTGTGAGTATTTTTTGGATGTAACCTGCTTGTGAATACTCAGATAACCATGACATCGACTATTGCTGAAAATGAAATATAACCAAAAGGTGACTACAAAGTATAAGTATAATGTGCACACACGTTGAGCCATTCACGTACGTGCATCACATGCCCAAATTAGTGTTTTGGTTCTTCACTTCTTCATATGTATTATTGCGAATTTGAATATGATACTGAATTTGAATTAGTTTGTGGCTTGAATTTTTTTTAAAAGTTAACCTCTACTTTTGAAGATTTATAGCCCGAATAAAAGACTTTTAGTTTTTTAATCCAACCCTTCATCATTATTTTCCCATGAAGTCATTTTCTTTCTTTTGAGTTTTAACAATGTAATGGCTCATGTCAAATTGGCCAATTTTATAAATAAAAACAAATTAGCCGAGCTTTTCCTATTTCACTATTGATGTATTCATAATATTATTCACTATTTGATTTTATTAAAAAATGTGAATCTGAATTCTATGGTCCACAGTCTTAAAGAGATCCATTTATATATACTTAATATGATTTCTTCTAAATATGATTATAAGTTTCTTATGACATATGGACGTTAAGGAAATCAAATCAAGTCTAATGTATGAATGAAAGGTTCCTACATCACGTACATCATTGAAAGTTCTCATGTAGCTTTCTAAGACATTTGAGGATTAGTGGGAACATTAAGTGTCTTAATCATAACATACAAGATTTGCGATAGATGGGGAGTGAAAACTTGGTATTAACTCAATTACATCTCTTGTATGAGACATTGCTCCATCACAACACTGCTTCATCACAACTTATCTCCATTAAATTCAATATTACTCTTATAGAAAGTTTCATTGTTACTTAAATATGAGCATATTCAGATTTCTTACTAAACTAATCCTCATCAAGAGAAACTACAACAACTTTTATTATTAACTTGTTTCTCTATTAGAATTTATGGTTATGTCAACTTCCTAAAGGCTTCTAAGGTTAGTGGGAGTAGTAAAAGTACTTATAATGACTTGTCAGAGGTACAAATGGTAGGGGGAAGAGAGTTATTAAATTTTACTCTAAATTTAACTCCGATTACATCTTGTACACCATACTGCACTGAGTCTTACGCACTTCAAATCCTAAAAATGAAAGCAACCTAACCAAGAACTAATTTGTAAAAATGAGACTTCTAATAATAATTATCAAATAATCAACTCAGGAGCACTATCTAGGTTTTAAAACCTACTGACATTGATGATTATGTAACCTCCCTAACTAAAGTTGAAATGGATGTTGGAAAGTTTACTAGTCGTACCCCTTATAATTAAACCATTAGCATCAATCATAATTGTCTCCATAAGTGAGAATAACGTTTAAGATTTGGTTGAATCACCTAAGAGTGTTCATAACTAAACTAAATCCTAATACAAATGTTAAGACACTAAGAAGCACAATTAATTATTAAAGGTTAAATTCAAGAGGGAATAAATCATCAAATAATCTTCTTACCTATATTACAAAAGATTTATTTGAGGATCATCATTTTTCAAGAAGCTTATAATATTTAAGAGCTACATTACATGAACATATCTTTTTTACTTTATTATTATATTATGAGAATGAATCCTACTACTTCAAGTTATGGGGTTGCCACGCTTGACAAAAAGAACCTGGGGCGTATACCCCAAATAATTGGTCCGGTACTAGATGTAGCTTTTCTTCCAGACAAAATGGCTAATATTTATAACGCTCTGGTAGTTAAGGGTCGAGATATTGTTGGTCAACCAATTAATGTGACTTGTGAGGTACATCAATAATTAGGAAACAATCGATTTAGAGCTGTAGCTATGAGTGCTACAGACAATATAACGAGAGGAATTGAGGTAATGGATACGGGAGCTCCGCTAAATGTTCCGGTCGGTGGAGTGACTCTCGGACGAATTTTCAATGTCCTTGGGGAGCCTATTGATAATTAGTCCTATAGATAATACCACAACATTCCCTATTCATAGATCTGCATATGCCTTTATACATTTAGATACAAAACTATCTGTTTTTTATTACGGAATTAAAGTAGTAGATCTTTTAGCCCCTTATCGTCGTGGAGGAAAAATTAGACTGTTCAGGGGAGCTGGCGTGGGTAAAAAGTACTCATTATGGAATTGATTAACAATATTGCTGATATGGTCTCAATTATACATATTTTATATTAACATTTCCTACACTTTAATTGACTTGAGTTGGTTTTTTTAATATTACTCTCAAGATGTTTGTATTTTAATTGAAAATGATATTTTAATATAAATGAACTAAAATGATTTGTTATGTCAAAAAATAAAATAAAAGAAAATGAACACTATGCTATTGAGGGTATACTAGCTTTAATGATCATTAATATAATTAAAGTCATTGTTTAAAAGAGTGACATGAGAATTCGAGAAGAAACTAAATGTTCTACGTGTTGTCAGTTGGATTCTTTATAATTAATTTATTCCTTCCTAATCAACTACACCATTGTTAATGTTACTACTATTATTGGTTGTTAACTGTTCAATGTTAACACAGGAAGCAAAAGAATAAAATAAGTAAATGCTAAATGGAATTATGCTATAGTTATTAGTAAGTGGGCTGACATGAAAGGAATCAAAAAAGAATTAAACGTGGGCTGAAGATTAACACAAATGGGCTCTAAATAATTATGTGAAAAAAAGTAGCCGCTTGACAAAAACTCATGATCCCATTTAACAATATAAAGGGAAGCAATTAAGGTTTGTAGAGGAGCCCTCTCTTAACATTGAAGGAAGTGGTTGGAGGGGTTTGGTCGGCTGGAGGTCACGGAGAAAACATAGCCGGTCCTGTTGAAAGGAAGAATTAGAGAAAATGCCCTTGGTTCAACTAGAGATCGTCTGGGTTCAACACTTACTCATCCAAACATCATTAATATTCGTTTGAATTTATTATTTTCGTCATGAATTCATTATTTTGAACTTATTTATTTGGTTTCTTCTTGAGTGTGGTTGTCGGCTAAATCCCCAAACTGCCTAGGTTATGATGAACTTTTGTTGATGTTGGATTTTAGTTTGGATTTTGTTTTTGTTATGGTTTATGATTGAGTAAGAGATCTACTGTTATTCATTCGATGCATGTGTGATTAGGATTGTTTGGTTAGTTTTATTGTATCATAGAGTCTTTGGTGATCGTTTCATATAATAGAATTCTGTTAGGCCGTCTACTGTGTGTTTTTTATTAGTTTGTGGTTAATATGCATTAAAACCATAGAAACAATAATAATTAATCAAATAGACCTAAATGTGCTGCTAATCTAAATAGCTGTAAGGTGATAGATTATGTGATAGGTCTTGGTTGGTTAAGTTTCTAGATTTAGTTCTCTGTAAGGAGTCCGTCTAGGTTTGATTTATCAGCTTTGTCTATCTAGTCGAGTGAGTTCATTAAATTACCTTTGATTTCCGCACTGTAAGGTAAGATTTCATATAGAGGTGCTTGTCGTAAAATAAATTAGCGATCGTAAGCAAATCTAATTAAGCTGGTAATTTTAGTAGCTTATTAGGTTCCATAGGTGACTCCTTGAGAATGGTTAGGGGTCATGCTCGGTTTCCCATTAAGCAAATACTTTAAGATCCCAATTCCATAACATAGCATTTTCCAACTATTTGATAATTGATACATTAGTGATTCTAGTCTAGGTGGTTACTTGCCATTATCTGAATTAAGTTGATGTGCTAAAAGTAATCTAATAATTATTAACTAAATTACGCTAATCTAGACACTAAGTAATACTCTAGACTCTCTAAAACTCGACTAAACTACTAACCGGCAAGTGAACCAGTCGACTCTAATATAGCTAAGTAAGTCCGGATATTGAACCCACGAGATTTTTTAAATTACGTTTACTAGCTAATTAGACTCAACTACATACATGACTATTTATTTATTATTTGTTTAAGGGGGGTTTTTACTAATAAACTAATTTTAAACTAATTAAGGAAACTAAAGACGACTAAACTTAGAACTTGGACTTAATACTGAACAACCACCTAGGCTAGAATCCCCTAAGTTTCAGTTATCAATTAACCAGGAAAATACTTAGTTATGGAATTGGGATCGTAAAATAGACGCTTAAGAGAAAACCCGAACAGGACCCCTGACCCTTCTCAAGAGACACCTATGGGTTTCTAATAAGTTTTAACGCACACTAGTATTAAAAATCAAGTTTTCTTACGGTCACCTAATTAATTGCAAACTAGTTCCTTTATACGAAATCCTACCTTACAGCGCGGAAATCAATGGCAGACTAATATATTCAATTGACTTGATAGACAAAGTTAATCAATCAAACCTAGACGGACTCCTTACGAAGAACTAAATCTAGCAATCCTGATCGACAAAAACCTATCAATAACCTAGCACCTTACAACTATTTAGGTTAGCAGCACACTTAGGTTTATTTAATTAAATAATATTATTCCTATGATCTTATTTGAAAAAATATTCCTATGTTTACATTAACATAAACAACTGAGAATACATCAATAGTGAATTTGTCTTTTAAGGGTTTGAAAGAAAAAAACCTTATAATTTAGTTAATAATCACATATATTTAATAAGTAAAAGTTTATTGAAATTTTAAATTTAAGTTAATCCTGCCTCTTCATCCAATAATATCATTTCTTATAAAAATAAAACCTTAATATTAATTAACTAATATAATATATTTATAACCTTAATTTTTACAATTTCACAATCAATGTGAAAATTGATTACTTATAAAACCTAATATTAATAACTAATACAATATATTTAGATAAACAAAATAACATATTTATGAAAAACGACCAAAACATATAAAATTTGTACTACCGGCGAAAAGTTGAGGGGTAGAGTATCATCTAGTTCTATCTTATAAATGTTTCTATCCGAAGAGTGATAACAAATAAGATGAGAATTTAATGTAAGTGTGACTTTATGTTGGCTATGCAAACCTTATAATTGTCATAACGTAGCTTAAGTATTAATACTAAATTCTGATTAAACACCGGAATTTATAAGGTATCCTAAAGCATAACCAAAACAGTTTATTATGGTTTTTAATAACCTGAGCATTTAATTTTGTCACTAACACTCATGCTAGTTATTCGTTGATTTTTTGTAAGGAAACATATACAGAACTAGAATCGATCTATCATGTGCTAATTGGAATATTAGAATTATAAGACTTAAATATCATGAATATGTGACTACCTATTTCAGTAGTTGTTCTTTTAAATTATGGATAGTCTCATTACTTATGCCTAGTAGAATGACATAAATTTGTAGTGAGGCTTTTCCTTAGAGAACTTAACGCTGAAAGTAATATTTGTATTTTGTCCATGAACATTAGAATTATCCTCCTTTAGGTTTTATTTAATGGTAGTGAGTTTAATAACATCTTACTTTCTAGTACCAGACATTTATTTTCTTGTACATATGTTGCAGATCAACACATTCATTTTTCTTTGGTACTTCTGAGTGTTATAGTTGATTTTTAAGGCGTCAAATTGTACTATTGAAAAATTTAGTATGTATTGTACTGGAAAATTGTACTTATTTTCATGTGTGAGCCCTTAATTTTATGGGTCTTGTCATGATACTATACATTATGATGTATTCAGTAATATCATTTAACCTTGTAGATAGAATTTTGAGGAGTGCATGTATCATAGAAGTTATTTTGATTATTTCACTATAAATAGATAAGTCTTAGGAAATACTGAATCTGGAATAACTTTTCTAATAGCATTTATTTAAATAAGTTCTTGATTAAAAGAGACATTATGTTTGACTCATTCATATGTTATGCTCTAGTTTTCAATAGAATAATTGTTATTAGAAAGAGCAGTAAGATAGTCATGTTTTGAGGGATAATAAAAAAAGAGAAAAGATAAAAGTTAATGAAACTCTTTATGAAGCAAAAACATATTGGGTTTTAGATAGAGTGGATAATTTGAATGAGATAGTAATTTCTAGGAAGAAATTATAGTGAGTAATGTAATGGGATATTAAAGTAAGGCAATTAAAATATGTTCGAAAAATTAATGAAGGATCATTAATGTGAAGATTATTATATTTTAGTGAAGATGTGATATGCCTATTATTAACATCAAACTAATAGGCTGCTTTAATTAAAAGTTCTACTTAAATAAAAAATAAATCACCTTTGGGGAGAATTAAATTTTGTTTAAGTATATGTGCAAAACAATTGTAATACATCACCTTTGTGCATAAGTGTAACAACCATTTTAGTTATGCACGAGTTAGTTTTGCTTTGATATAAATGTATTAGGCTAAACTAACACAACTTGTATTTAGACTTGAATGATATGTTAGATATAATACATCACCTTTGGGCATAAGTGATATATTTAAATCGTATTAGGCTAAACTAACACAACTTGTATTTAGACTTGAATGATATGTTAGATATAATACATCACCTTTGGGCAGAAGTTTACATCAACAAATTTATTCAAGTTAAGCCTTTTTATGTTTTGCAAAAATAATTTTTATATATGTGTGTGTGTATAATATTTAAGTGTTTTACAAAACATTAATTAGTTAATAGCAGACTAATTAATGTTTTTTCCGAGTTAGTCACGATTTTTGGAATGTTTTACAAAAATATTTATTCAAGTTAGTCACGATTTTTTTTCTCTCGAGAATAAGGTATTTCGGTTTTATGTGTTTTCGGTAATTTGGTATTTTTCAGAAACTAGGTGTTTTCGGGAACTTATTGTTTCAAGAAACTGTTTTAACCGTAAACACATACACCCATGATTCCATAAACAGTTACATGATAAGGTTATATCTTAATTCTTAGGGATTGTTTGTTTATCCAACATTTGTTTATTTTCAAAAACAATTCTTTTATTAATTTTCCAGAATTCGAAATATCTTGGGATTAGGTTTAACCAAAATAATAGGAAAACATTATAACAGTCCAGATATTGAACCAGATTATATGAGATTTTCGATGAGCATCATTGAATTTATCAAATTTCGAAAAAAAATTATTAGTGTTTTACAAATACGAATTTTAAAATCGAAAAATTGTTAGTTTTATATATTCGGTTTTTAATATATAAAACGAATTAATAATGAAAACGAAAATTAACTTAGGGTTTATCAGGTTTTAGTTCATGTCTTCTGGTTTAGATCCTGATTTTATGGAAAACATGAAGAACTGATTAATTAGCATCGCTTTGATACCACATGTTGATCAGTTCTTCACGTCGGTAATGGAAAACATGAATAATATGATAAACTTATAACTAAAACGTAAATGTTATAGCAGAGAGGATAGCCACGGCTGATGAGATGATCTGGACGACATGATTGTCAGTTTGGTCGAGTTCCCCTTTAGGATGTATGCTAATGATGGGGATTAGGGTTCTTAAGAAAACTGAATATATGGAGGGAGAGAGAGAGAGAGAGAGAGAGAGAGAGAATTTTTCTTATATGTGTGTTTAGGGTTATGTTATGATGTTAGTTAGGGGCTGTTAGGCAATTGCTGAGCCATTAAGTGCTGAATCAATAAGACGTCTGAATGATTAAGAGACTCTGAAGTAGCGAGTGCTGAACCAGTAAGTGTTGTTTGGTTGGAAATCTGAAAGACTGTGCAGCATGACTATTTTAGCCCTCTCAACTATTTAATACTGAATGAAATATATCTATTTAGTCAGAGCTCTTAAATGTACTGAATAATCAAACTTTCATTATGACAAACCAAAATATATCTTAAAACAAATTTTCATTATAACTAACCAAAGTCCATCTCAAAAATAGTCCACAAAGGCATTCACACAAATAACTTAACGATACACCCACAAATAGGCAAAACCCTTAAACATTAAACAAGGCTTGAGCTATATCTAGACAAACATAATACCCATTAACACATCTTGTTCACTCCATGGTTTCAGCTAGATTTTCATTGAACTTCCGGTTATTTTGACCCATTTAACTATTTTTGACCCGTTCAACCTAAATGTAGCATTCCGTTTGTCTTCTACGACCTTTAGATAAAAAATTATGAGTGGAGATGTCAATGCGAACCACGTGGAAAGCATAACTAATTCAAAAAAGAAACACCATTTTTACCACTTTTTTCTGGATGCTTTAGAATGGAAAAAATAATGAGTATAAGAAAATATATGCATAAGTGCCACAACACATAGACTACACATATAAAGCAATTGAAAATAATGCATCAAATAAGAGCACTAATTAGTAAGCAACAACATGAGCATTTGTAATTAGAAACATAGAACGACATAGGCATTTCATCGAATAGATTGTGAGCATAAATGACATACAACCAACAACAATTATATGCCCAAACATATTGTGAGCACAACGAAAAAAAACTTAAACCAAATAAGATTCATGGTGCAACAACGATGAAAGACTTGTAGATGTGTGTCCTTGAACATGTCCGAGCGCTTAATCATCATCCACTTTGTTTATGAACATAACCTAGGGCAAAACAACCTCACAAGTTAATATTATAACATATAAGAATCATGGTATAAAGGTATGCATCAAAACGAAATCAAACACGGCAAAAAGTAGCTAAAAAAATAGATAGGGCATAGCCTACGCCCCTGGGCTTTAAGCTTTAAAACGGACAGCAGCGTAGGGTAGAGGTGTAAAAAAACCGGTTTGGGACCTGTTTCAGGCAAACCAAACCAAACCAAACCAGTTTGGGTTTAAACCTCATTTTATTTATCTTAAAACTCTCATTCAACCCTGGACGTCTCAGACCTGTTTCTAAACAACATGATCACAACCCAATAAAGTTAATCATGATACAAAGTAACAACTTAACTAAAGTTCAACATAAAAACAATTACAATATAGGAACTAATTATCAATAATCCATTTAAACAACTTAATAGGTCAAAATCATGTTATTCTAGCTCTTCATCTAATAAGCTTATAACACACATGTCACACATTTTCAACTTTTATTGGACTATTGTCAACTATTAGGTCACTTAATTCAGGATAAACGGTTCATTAACATCATATACAACACTTTCTGTCCAGCTGTGTTCACCGACAGATTTGACCCACCAATCGACCTTATTTTTCTATGTTCAAAAATTCTGCATAAACTAGACTGCACAAGCTTTCCAAGCATATAAAGAACACCCAAAACGGACACTCGGTTGATTTTATATGATTTTTGCAAAATCAGAATAAAATTTGTCAAAAGTTGCGAAAATCATAGTTGAGATTTTCATTTCCACCAAATCCTTCAATTGCAGCCCCTTTTCATGGTTAAAACTCATATTAAACTCTTATAAATGATTAGGATAAGATAATATAATGAATAGATAACAATGGATTGTAAAACACTATCAAATTACAAGAAATTAACTCCAAACTATTAGGTTTTCAAAAGCCCTAATTTTGGCATATGAATCCTAGAACTCAATTTTTACTAAGATCAATATAAATAATCAAATTAAGGAGTTTCATACACATGCAAACTTGTTATAAGAAGTTTCTAAGCAAATTAGTACAATAACTATTCCAAATTCGTTCAAATCCCATAACCCACCTACAGCTTATGAAAAAAAATAAAGGAGATGGTATAAGAATTTCTTACCTCATATGTTCTTCACCAAGATGATAGGAATCAAAAATCAATTATTGAATAATAATCAATTGAATCAGAAATAGATATTGAACCTGGTTAGGGACGAGTATAGAATCGATGGAGCAGAAATAGTGTGGTGTTCGGGTCCGGCTGCTAGGGGCGAGGTCTGGTGGCGGTGGCTGTGGTGGTTGATGGTGCAGAAGTGAAGAGTGATGATTGAAGATTGGTGATGAAGAAGGGGAGAGCAGATGGTGAACAAGGGTATTTGTGTCTAAATGGTTCAGCAAAAGTTTAAAGCTGAGCGATTAAGAGGTAGGCTGGAATCCATTTTAACAAACCAAACATACATGCATCTTTTCGAATCAAAGTTTTACCTCTGAACGGGACCATTAAGAGCTAAACAAACACCTCCTTAGTCTCTCCATATATTTATATACACCCAAGGGAAAACCCTTGATTAGCAAAAAATGGTAATGTGGTCCATTAACAATTACCTAACTAATATAATAATAAGGTATAATTTAATTATTACGATATATTATATATAAATGATAATGATGACCATATATATATATATCCATATATTTATTATTTATTCTTACAATATATGCGTAAACTATACGAGGATATGACTTTAATATATACTCAACCCGAGTTTACATTAAAATGATTGGTTAAGGTTAAGTTATTAAATAGATTAGTGTTATATGAATAAAAGAAATATTGAAGATTTTGACCAATACTACATTGGTAACTAGCACGGGAAAGGGTACGAGACCAGGATACGGGGACGTTAAGGGTACGGGAAATGACCAAAATAAAAAATCCAAGATACATGTACGGCAACGGTATGGCAAAAAAATATAAACAAAAGTACAAATATATTAAACAAAGTCCAAAATAGATATAGTTTTAAAATTGAATATGTTAGTTAAAATCTAGGGTTGCAAATGAAATATACAAACCTAGAGAGACTAGATTGACGAAAAAATACCTTTTATATAAAAGTTTAAAAGTTTTAGGGATTAGATGCAAAGAAGTGAAAGATAAAGGGGTTAAATGTAAAAAAAAAAACTTGTTTAAACCTAATACCTAAAGAGAAGTTAAAAGCCGTCACAAGTCAGCTTCTTCCTTCTTCCGTGTTCTTCTTGCTACAGCTCCGGCACCGGATCTCCACCGTAATTTGCTACAAGTTCGCTATTTGGTTGCCAAGTACTCTGTAGCGGTATATGACGCTAATGGAAACGTCACCAAAACGATTTTGGACCCGTCCACATTAACCGGATTCATTTAGAAAACGCTTCCAACACGTTTCCGTCTCCAAACCGTCCCCGGACTGGGTACTGCATCATCAGAGCCGTCCCCGTGCTTCACAACTACATTGTGTTATGAATATGGATGTATCAGGTCATAATCAATGATTGCATAATGTTAGTGGGGTTGTAATAAAAAAATTGAAAACCGAAATCGATCCAAGAAAACCCAAACGTGGACTACCCTGAACTTGAGAAAAGACTAACCTGAAGCTGAACCAAAGTAAATCGGGTTGGTTATTGGGTCTTATTTTTGGGTTTCAGGTCAACCCAAATAAACTTTTTGTTTAAACCTGATTATTAGGTAAAGCTAAGGTTATTAGGTCGACATTTACACATTCTAGGAATTGTATACAAGAAACTCAACGCATTTCACATGTTCACATTCCATCTATTATGGTTGATTGATTCTTTATTGTTTTTATTAATATAGCATTGGAAATGAGGGAGGAAACGAATGGTTGGACGTGAATGTTGAAGACAATTATGTTGATTTTTTCTTTTATGTTTGATTTTTAAATTTGAAACTCGAATAACCCAATCAAAAAAATATTAATTCTATTAAGGTCATTTAATATTATTTCTATTAAAATAAGATTATTTGTTTACATTAAAAAACTATATATAATGTTTTACTAATCAAATCATGCTCCTTGCTCTTTGAATGCTAAGTTGGAGCTTTCACTGGGTGAGAACAACAACTCCCGATCATCCTTAACCCATAAATCCTTGTGATATTATGTATGAATTTATTCACATGAATATTCTTTCTTGTATTTTATTATCCTTATTTTATATAATATTATTTTATTTTTTGAATTAAGTATTTAAAATGTAATTTGAGGATTGTCAAGATGTAAATGACTTGCATTTAATTCATGGTTTTGAAATGAAAACGAGATGAAAAAAAATCTGATGTCGAGTACATAGAGTTCTAGAATGAGTGATATGAAAATAATGGATTTCAGAATAAATATTTTGGAACAGCAATTTTATTAAACAAACTAGTAATTAAGGCCGTAAAAGCCAAAACAACCAACCAACTTACAACAAGAAATTATATCAATCTTTCTACGAAAAACATTTAAACGAAGATCTATTCTTAATCCAGAAACCCCAAAGATTTTATAACCTCCGTAGTTTTTGGAACACCAACAGGAATGATGGAAGCCATTCATTCCTCGCTTTTCATACACCCTAACATGTCGTGAGGATAATCACGTGAAGCACCGTTTCCTTTTGATGTCCAATATTAGAAGTGTTATTATGAATTAACAATAAATATCTCACCGAAAGGGCATAGATCGGAGGAATCCTACACCAATGGCTAACAAATGGCCATACTAAAGCGACGAAGATAGCATGAAGTTAACAGGTGAATCACTTGTTTCTTCATAATCTCAACACATTTACAAAACACCTGACCTACCCGAATATTTCTATATGACAAAGCCTCCATGTCGATAACCGATCCTTTTGATTTTTCAAACAAAAATAATTAATTTGACAACCATTTATTTCACCTCCATTTCCAAACAACAATCTCATGTCTTATTGTAACATGAACTAATAAGACAAGTTTTGTCTTCGTTATTATTCTTTTAGCTTTCATTAAAGAATGACAACTTCTGGAAAGATGATAAAAGTTGGTATTGAAATTATATTTTGATTTTTATCTCTTTAATTCCATACCAAGTTGACAAACATTTAACCGTGAATTGTCATTTTAAAATAACGAAATTGACGACAAATTCTAAAGATTAAGGATGATTTGTGTAATTATTGAAGATTGAGAACAAAAGTTGTAATTTTATCACAAAACAAAAAAAAAATGTAATTTAATATAAAGTTTATCACAGTTCACTTAAAAAAACGTCTGTTGGAAATTTTAATATTAACAACTAGGTTATTAACCCGTGTACGACACGAGCGGAAATATAGAAATCGTCGAGTACACACATGTCATTTAAAACGACAAGATGTTTTTGAATACGTTTTTGAGACGACAACATTATTTATAATTGCAATTCATATTCATACGGAAAGAAAATATTGAAAATCATAAACTTGCAAAAAATGAAGTTACATAGTAGAATTCAGAGGTGAGCAGAAAACCAAATTAACCGAACCGAAACCAAATTAACCGAAAAACAAACAGAAATAACCGAACCGAAGCATTAACCGACAGCTAATTTTTTGTTTTTGTTTTTGTTTTTTTGAAAACCGAATTTTCAGTTACAACAAAAACTTTTTGTTGTTTATATACAACATATATATTATAATGGAGCTCTAGAACAAGGAGGGCGTTGCAAGTATGATGATCCAACCTGAAGATCTTACAAGCCTATGCATAGTAACTTGAGAAAAGATGATAAATAAAAAGGTTCCAGACTCACGTGTAGAGAATGCAAGAAATAATTATCATATAGTACCAATAATTATTATATAGTACCAACTTTTAATAGTGACAAAATTTTAAAATTAATGCATCTACTACAAATAGTAAATAATGGTAATAAATTTTGAAGTTACAAAGGTATTTTAAATTACTTAAATGGTAATAAATTCTAAGGTTGAAGACATATACAGGAATTAGTGAATGGAACCAGTAAGAATTGGGCAAAATGAATTTTTTTAATGGATATATAGATATAGATAGGTTATTGACTCATGCACGACATGGGCAGAAATATAGAAATCGTCGAGTACACACATGTCATTTAAAACGACAAGATGTTTTTTAGTACGTTTTTGAGATGACAACATGATTTATAATTGCAATTCATATTCATACGGAAAGAAAGTATTGAAAATCATAAACTTACAAAAAATGAAGTTACATAGTAGAATGCAGAGGTGAGCAGAAAACCGAATTAACCGAACCGAAACCAAATTAACCGAAAAACGAACAGAAAAAACTGAACCGAAGCATTAACCGACGACTAATTTTTTGTTTTTGTTATTTATTTATTTTTTTGAAAATCGAATTTTCAGTTACAACAAAAACTTTTTGTTGTTTATATACAACATATATATTATAATGGAGCTCTAGAATAAGAAGGGCGTTGCAAGTATGATGATCCAACTTGAAGATCTTACAAGCCTATGCATAGTAACTTGAGTAAAGATGATAAATAAAAAGGTTTCAGACTCACGTTTAGAGAATGCAAGAAATAATTATCATATAGTATCAATAGTTATTATATAGTACCAACTTTTAATAGTGACAAATTTTTAAAATTAATACATCTACTACAAATAATAATAAATGGTAATAAATTTTGAAGTTACAAATGTATTTTAAATTTAATTTTGAATTATTTAAATAGTAATAAATTCTAAGGTTGTAGAATATATATGGGAATTAGTAAATGAAACCATTAAGAATTAAACAAAATGAATTTTTTTAATAGATATATAGATTAAGGGGATTAGATGCAATAGGTTTAGTGCATCTTATACATTATTTGCTCTTTTTCCTTCATGTAGCGTATGCTCTTTGTTGTTAATGTTGGGATGTCTATTTATCAAGGACCGGAAAATAATATCATCGCTCACAAATGTGTCTGTTTTCCTTGAAACTAGCTTTTGTAATTGAATATACAGGCTCATATGGCTAACTTTTATGCCATTTTCTCAATATATTCAACCAACAATATCCTAATTAACGTCACTTCTAAACACTAAAATAATAACCAATCAAACATGCGAATAAATAATAGTCTATAGTTAATACTAAACTTTAAAACAAATATCTATTAAATCAGCTAACAAAGTATAAAGTATAAGTCTTAACTAACATCCTGGATCAGGTTGTCACAGTCAACGTCGCAGATTTGTCCATCTAAACATTTTGCCCCGTTACATGCAAATCAAATACCCTGTATTTAAATTCCGGAAACTTTGTGCTCAGGATAATTTAGATTTAGTTCTTTTGTCTCAATTTCTCACTTGAAGCTATAATTGAGACGACTCAACAACCAATATCATCCAGTTTCAAAAGAAGTAATGTAGACTATATTGCTTTCACCATGAAACTTTTGATAGTTTCTTTTATCTAGCTCGTGTTACGTAGAAATACTTTGAGAGGACGGGGCATCCATATGGGTATGATGCATGACTTCCAAACCACATGAAAACATCACCACCACCCCATGTGGGTACAAATAAATAAAGAGAAATATTAAACTTTTTACAATTATAAACAATGATTAAAATAAAACTTGGATCGTTCTTAGAAAACTTTACTTCGATCCTCGGCAACGGCACCAACAAACTTGATGTCGTGCGTGAGTGATGGGTAAAATTTGTTGGTTGGTTTACACACTAGATCGTGTTTTAAATTTATAAAAATGATTTCTACTAGGACTAAACCACACACAAATAGGCAAGTGTACCTATCGTATATGTTGAATAGTATTGGTAAGAATCAAGTATCAATTCGTGGACACAAATAGTTTCTAATAATGAGTCTTTGTTTTAAATTAACCAGGGATAATAATCATTTAAAAATGATTTTTAAACTAAAGTATATAAAATAAATGAACAAGGAGATAAGTTTATAAACGAGAAAATCAATAATTAAATGTTACCATCTAAATCAAGAATCCACTCCATTCTTTCTTGATGATTATTATGATGAATATGCGATTAACTTGCTTTAATAATATATGATAGAATAACCCCTCGTTTCTAAGTTAATTACCCTATGACAAAGAAGAAAGTAGAATGCATATCTTCATGTCTACCACGAAAATACCAATTTAATTAAGCAAGTAGTTTTTGTGAAGTATAAAGATTAGGATTGACTTCGATTTCTCAAATACCAATTCTAACAACTTCGGGTGGTATAGTTTATTCGCACAACCTCCCCTTGATTGATTTAAGTAGATTATAATTACACATTCCTTTTACATATGACTTTTTTAACTAGCATGATAATCTAATCAAAATCGTGCTAACAATTCTATTTCAGAATTACCAAAACTAGAGAAATCGATCATAGCTTGTATCTCATCATTTCTAAGTACAATACAAGGAAATATGTTTAGGATAAAATATCAATATGTTCTTTTTACCATTTCTAGTTTCTAATAACTTGAGTGAATCATGAATGAGTGTTAATCATCAATCTTTAATAAGTGAATATAATGACAAAACGTATCTCATCAGAGGATAATTGAAAGATAATCATGTACTTTACAAAAACTAACTCACATATTCAATATAATCATCAATCAGAACAAAGCTTCTTCATAGATTTTAGATGGTAAATGGAGGTTTAGCTCATAATGAGCATGATAATGAACATCAAAGAGAATGAAGATAATAAACACATGATTAAACTAGAAAATCTAACTAATATAGATGAATCTTCCTTCTTAAATGGTGATGTAGATGATGATAGATGATGATGGATGATTATGATAGCCCCCCAGTCTTCCAACTCTCTAATGGAACTTCAACACTAGTGAAAAGTGAATATTTTTAAGTGAGAATCCATTCTAAACCTCTCAAAGCACACTTGAAACAATGCAACATGCACTCCCATTTATAGGCTGTCGGGAGAGTCAGGCACGCCCCCGTGCTTGCTGAGGCACACCCCCGTGTCCAGCTGTCCAGGCGCATTAACTGTTATGTTAGATCGTACATGCTGACTCACCATGGGGGCGTGCTTAATGAGGCACGACCCTGTGTTTTTGGGTGTCAGATATATATTTTTTTGTCTTTTCTAAAAGGTGACCACAAGGGTGTGTTTCCTGTGGCACGGCCTCATGTCTAACTGACATCAGATTTTATCTTTTTCATCAGATTTTTGTCTTTTCTTGCATAGGTAAACATGGGGGTGCGTTTCTTGCAACATGGGGGCGTGTTAAGCTGTTTTCTTTTATTTTCTTTGTTTTCTTCGCGTTTTTCACTCGTTTCTTCGTTAGAGGCTAGAATATACCTAAAAATAGATATTAACGTAATAAGTAGTTATTTGAACTAGATAATATAATAAAAGATGCAGTTTTGTAGATTATTTGATACTTAAAAGACGCATATTTGTATATATATCATCTACCGTCGTGAACACCATCTTCTTCCGTTACGACCATCAATCGTTGTTCACAGATCAATTGATCAAATTGACCAATTGAAATGGAAATTGCTAAACCTAATTGATCAATTAACCTTGAAATTGATCCAATTAATAATCAGTTTGAAGCTTCAATCGATCAATTTTGAGTTTGGAGTGATGGGTTTTAACCTTGATGGTATTAGGATTTAAGCCTGGACGTTTTAGGTTTTTTACCTGAACTAAGGTTAACCTTGAACGTTTGAAGGTTAAAAATTTGGGTTGAACGTTTTTGGTTTTTAACACTGAACGTATTTCGCGTACCTAATGTTCATTAAGCAATTATCGTACGTTAACGCACCCCTATATATATATATATAGTGAGAAATGTGGGAAATGAATATGGACCACTAGTTTTATTTTATGTTTTAAATGCTTAAAAATGAATAAGGAAAGTATTAATTTATGCTCTCTCTTCAATTAATATAACTAATAAATATAATAGTTATCTATCCAATTAATATGACTTATCAAATTATTATAATTGGAAAATAATAAGAATTCATTTATTTATATAACTTACTTTCTCTCTTGAATTTTTATTCTACACAAGTACAATTTATTCATACATTAAAATTTCTTTCTATCCAAAACCAATTTCTTCCAACTCAATATGTTAATATCCATTAACACGTAGTTACATTGTGATAAATAGTACAAAAAACTATCTTACACGCGTTTACATTAAATATCAACAAAAAAGTACACAACCTATACAAAAACATATAACCTACAGTTGTTCTAATAATAAGAAAACATATAACCTACACACGAAAAACATATAACCGACACACAAGATTCAGCAGCAATAAACTACACACGCACACGAAAACATATAACCTACACACGAAAAACATATAACCTACACTCGAAAATTTTATTCTACACAAATACAATTTATTCATTATTATATATAAATATCAATCAACACGTAGAAACATTGTGATCAATAATATAAAAAACTATCTTACATATGTTAGCATTAAATGTCATTAAAAATAGACAACCTAAACAAAAACATATAACATACACTTGTTCTAAGAATGTAAGGCCCTGACACCGGTAGCCCTACTTTAGCGTCGGATTTACTCATAAACACAGTTCTTACAAATCAGAGTTAATTAAAACATTCGCGGAATATAAAAGCTTTCATAAAACATTTCGTAACAAAACACGTCTTGTCTTAAAACATCATTTTGTCTTTCAAAATTAACGAACATTAACTTAAACGTCTTGAGCCTTCCGATGCCAGCCTCTTATTCAGTGCCACGTGTCTCCTCAAGCGAGCTGCCTCATCCTACTCACCTGCGTGCATACTAAAAGTCAGCTACGCTGAGTGAGTTCTAGTTAATCGTACGCCATACAATACAACACATACATACATATCCGAAGATACATATCCATACTTCACTAGTTACCCTTCTGTTCTACATACATACTTGCTACCATACATACATACATATCTACAATCACTAACCTCAGTCTACCGAGAGTACGTTCATAGTCCGCCGTCTATACCTGTACTCACGATCGTGAACACGTAAAAGGTCCGCAGTCCTTACCTATGTTCACCATTCATGGTACGTACAAGGTCCGCGATCCTTCCCTATACCATCATACATCCACAACACGTACAAGGTACACGATCCTTCCCTATGTTGCAACCTAATTCATAGCACGTACGAGGTCCGCAGTCCTTCCCCATGCTAAAGCACGTATAAAGTCCACAGTCCTTTCCTGTGCTGACGCCTATCTACATTACGTATAAGGTCCGCCGTCCTTATCTACGTTGGCGTCTATCTCCTATAACTCGTATAAGGCCTACCGTCTCTATTTACGTTTACATCTATCATCTACATCACGTATAAGGCACGCGGTCCTTAACTACGCCATCACCTGCCAAGTCTATGTCCAACAGAAGTTAGAGGGATTTGCCATCCTAACTTACTATGTCGAACGTAGAACTCACATACCATTCGTGTACCTGTATACACATACTTCACATATACAATAATTACATCATAGCATAAAAACATTCTAGGCGTTCTTTACATCCTTCATTTAACAACCATACCCCTTGTCGTTACGTGCAATATCCAAATATCGTTCACGCCCCGACAAGTATTCATTTGTAATATTCATACATCCTCGATATATAATATTCGTACCTTTATTTTTAACCTGACAGTACGCGCAATATCCGAAGATCGTTCGCGTACCGACAAGCAATCATTTATATCCATCACATATATCACATATGGCATACACTTATCACTTAGGATAAATGTATTAACAACACATCGTGTATGCACACAGCCCCGAAAACATAACAAGGAATGGGGCTAGAAACTCACCTGAACTCTGCTTCTTCCTCTGATAGTTGTAAATCCCTTCTTTAACTGTGCTCGGCTGACTGTATAAGTTACACGTATCAATACTCGCCTGATCTAATCTGGTGGCCTAGTATTAGCTTACTTTTACTTATCGTTTTAATCTATTCTCTAATCGAACTTGACTTTAGGCGAAGTTAAACCTTAGGCGAACTTAACTTTAGGCGAAGTTAAACCTTAGGCGAACTTAGCTTTAGGCGAAGTTGTCATCAGGCGAACTTGGCTTTAGGCGAAGTTGTCATCAGGCGAGCTTGGCTTTAGGCGAAGTTGTCATCAGGCGAACTTAGCTTGCAGGCGAAGTTGTCATCAGGCGAACTTGGCTTTAGGCGAAGTTGTCATCAGGCGAACTTGGCTTTAGGCGAAGTTGTCATCAGGCGAACTTAGCTTTAGGCGAAGTTGTCATCAGGCGAACTTAGCTTGCAGGCGAAGTTCATCAGGCAAACTTAGCTTGCAGGCGAAGTTGTCGTCTGCAGCTACTGTTCGTTCTTAAATCCCTTAATCACCTTCGTTTCTTAACCAAATAACTCGATTTAGGTACCCACGGGATCGTCTGACCAGCGCCTACAAACCCCAACCATCAAATCGACCTAACATCGATGTTTAAAGGGTGCGATTTAGGCATATAGGTTACGGGTTCTTTTTATCAATCGATTAACCCATCAAATCATAACCATTTTCAGTAAGATTAGCTTTGTTGGATTCGTTTTTACCATACAAACTCAGATCTATCATTTCTCAAATCAAACCGAACCTATACGAACGATTTCTAACTATAAACGTACCTTGAACGAGTCGAACTACGAACACGGTTAAGCCTTGATGTTGTTTTGGTCCGTCACGACGTTCCAGCACCAACAAGCTCGGGTTTTCGCCTTCGGATCTTGGTTCGGGTTGTGTGTGTTTTGGTGGTGTATGGAATATGTGAGAATGAGGATTAAATGGTATTTATATTTAGGGATCATGGGCTTAAGCCCATGGACTCTCCTTCCTTCTTTCATAACCCAGGTCCATAACCCATATCCATTACCCAACGTTGCTTTCCGTGTCCTATACACTTCCCTTTATGAGTCTATTTGTGCTGGTTCTACTTAAGCAGTTAGTCAAATCAAACAATCAATTATTCCTATCCCTATCGTTCACGTATCTTTTCTTTCTCATTAACATATATCATTTAATCATACACTTTACCTTTACTGATCTTGCTTGAGCGACACATGGCATTCTTGGACTGGCATCTTCTTTCCTTTCTTACTTAAATCCCATTCTCTGTTCGAGTCTAGGCATGTAGGATGCTTAAATCTCTCGAACTTTGCTCTGATACCAACTTGTATGGCCCCGACACCGGTAGCCCTACTTTAGCGTCGGATTTACTCATAAACACAGTTCTTACAAATCAGAGTTAATTAAAACATTCGCGGAATATAAAAGCTTTCATAAAACATTTCGTAACAAAACACGTCTTGTCTTAAAACATCATTTTGTCTTTCAAAATTAACGAACATTAACTTAAACGTCTTGAGTCTTACGATGCCAGCCTCTTATTCAGTGCCACGTGTCTCCTCAAGCCAGCTGCCTCATCCTACTCACCTGCGTGCATACTAAAAGTCAGCTACGCTGAGTGAGTTATAGTTAATCGTACGCCATACAATACAACACATACATACATATCCGAAGATACATATCCATACTTCACTAGTTACCCTTCTGTTCTACATACATACTTGCTACCATACATACATACATATCTACAATCACTAACCTCAGTCTACCGAGAGTACGTTCATAGTCCGCCGTCTATACCTGTACTCACGATCGTGAACACGTAAAAGGTCCGCAGTCCTTACCTATGTTCACCATTCATGGTTCGTACAAGGTCCGCGATCCTTCCCTATACAATCATACATCCACAACACGTACAAAGTCCACGATCCTTCCCTATGTTGCAACCTAATTCATAGCACGTACGAGGTCCGCAGTCCTCCCCCATGCTAAAGCACGTATAAGGTCCACAGTCCTTTCCTGTGCTGACGCCTATCTACATTATGTATAAGGTCCGCAGTCCTTATCTACGTTACGTATAAGGTCCGCCGTCCTTATCTACGTTGGCGTCTATCTCCTATAACTCGTATAAGGCCTACCGTCTCTATCTACGTTTACATCTATCATCTACATCACGTATAAGGCACGCGGTCCTTAACTACGCCATCACCTGCCAAGTCTGTGTCCAACAGAAGTTAGAGGGATTTGACATCCTAACTTACTATGTCGAACGTAGAACTCACATACCATTCGTGTACCTGTATACACATACTTCACATATACAATAATTACATCATAGCATAAAAACATTCTAGGCGTTCTTTACATCCTTCATTTAACAACCATACCCCTTGTCGTTACGTGCAATATCCGAAGATCGTTCACGCCCCGACAAGTATTCATTTGTAATATTCATACATCCTCGATATATAATATTCGTACCTTTATTTTTAACCTGACAGTACGCGCAATATCTGAAGATCGTTCGCGTACCGACAAGCAATCATTCATATCCATCACATATATCACATATGGCATACACTTATCACTTAGGATAAATGTATTAACAACACATCGAGTATGCACACAGCCCCGAAAACATAACAAGGAATGGGGCTAGAAACTCACCTGAACTCTGCTTCTTCCTCTGATAGTTGTAAATCCCTTCTTTAACTGTGCTCGGCTGACTGTATAAGTTACACGTATCAATACTCGCCTGATCTAATCTGGTGGCCTAGTATTAGCTTACTTTTACTTATCGTTTTAATCTATTCTCTAATCGAACTTGACTTTAGGCGAAGTTAAACCTTAGGCGAACTTAACTTTAGGCGAAGTTAAACCTTAGGCGAACTTAGCTTTAGGCGAAGTTGTCATCAGGCGAACTTGGCTTTAGGCAAAGTTGTCATCAGGCGAACTTGGCTTTAGGCGAAGTTGTCATCAGGCGAACTTAGCTTGCAGGCGAAGTTGTCATCAGGCGAACTTGGCTTTAGGCGAAGTTGTTATCAGGCGAACTTGGCTTTAGGCGAAGTTGTCATCAGGCGAACTTAGCTTGCAGGCGAAGTTCATCAGGCGAACTTAGCTTGCAGGCGAAGTTGTCGTCTGCAGCTACTGTTCGTTCTTAAATCCCTTAATCACCTTCGTTTCTTAACCAAATAACTCGATTTAGGTACCCACGGGATCGTCTGACCAGCGCCTACAAACCCCAACCATCAAATCGACCTAACATCGATGTTTAAAGGGTGCGATTTAGGCATATAGGTTACGGGTTCTTTTTATCAATCGATTAACTCATCAAATCATAACCATTTTCAGTAAGATTAGCTTTGTTGGATTCGTTTTTACCATACAAACTCAGATCTATCATTTCTCAAATCAAACCGAACCTATACGAACGATTTCTAACTATAAACGTACCTTGAACGAGTCGAACTACGAACACGGTTAAGCCTTGATGTTGTTTTGGTCCGTCACGACGTTCCAGCACCAACAAGCTCGGGTTTTCGCCTTCGGATCTTGGTTCGGGTTGTGTGTGTTTTGGTGGTGTATGGAATATGTGAGAATGAAGATTAAATGGTATTTATATTTAGGGATCATGGGCTTAAGCCCATGGACTCTCCTTCATTCTTTCATAACCCAGGTCCATAACCCATATCCATTACCCAACACTAGCCCGACCCATACCAACTCCTACTCTATTTATTTATTTCCCGATAACCCGAGTAAACTTCCCCTCTATTATTAAGTAATACAATTAATATTATTTTGGAAATTTCGGGATGTTACAAAGAATAAGAAAACATATTATTTACACACGAAAAACATACAACCTACACACGTATAGGATATGTGTATCCATAATTAGAGAATGATTTATTATGATTATATTAGTTGTATTAATTAAAGAGAGAAAATGCATTTATTGTTGCATTTATATTTTTTTCATTTATTTTTAAATATTTAAAACCTAAAATAAAACTAGTGCCCCATATTCATTTCTCACATTTCTCACAGTAATTTCATTTCTCTCCTAAACTTATGCCTATAGGTGTGTGTGTATATATATATATATAGACATAGGCAAAGTATAAAATGAAAACCCATTTGAGTTGTGAAAACCCATGAAAACTCTATGTAACATTGTTTTTTTTTTGCAAGTAATATATGTTACATTTAATACAAAACGTCAAAAACATAAAAAAATGTTTTACTAGTTTTTTACATTTTTTTTATCAATTTTTATATATGTTTTCAGGAGAGAGAAAATATAAATTTACTTTTACATTTTTTATTAACTTTAATTGTGCACCACAAGATTTAATCTTTAATTAAAAACATGTTGTTGAGAATGGGTTTCTAAAGTTTTCACAACTCATGTGAGTTTTTATTCTAACCTAACCCTATATATATATATATATAATTACCAACTCATGGTTCACTCACATATCGCTATTGTTCATAAGAGGTACAACTTTTTGAGCTTAACATACAAGTTCATAATGCATCTGATTTGTTAAACGTCATGTAACACGTGTTTGTGTTTGTGTGTCATGTGTTTTGCTTTTAGCCATGTAACTATCTTATTCTATTTCCTTTTGTCACATGCTTTGTATCGGTGATATACCAAGCCGCCTTCGTCCCCCTACCGGCATTCATTGCCTCCCCAAGAAAGGCTTCATCTCCAAATGATGTCCCGCGGCATCATTGGAACTTGTCATTTTATGGTTTGAATAAGGATTTAGGGTTTTTACACTTTCGATTTACTTTATATGCGTGCTCATCGTATGTAATCTTTTCAGGGAAGATTCAGTTGAAGGAGGCTTCTAATTTGATCATATTTAGGCTTGTACAAGAAGATTTAGTACATGTATTTGCATATTTAAGTCTGCTTTTGTAGTGTTGCTTGTTCTCTTTTTTTAATGAATACAAATATTTGTTCTTACATTTTCATAAATATGTTTGCCTCATATCACCACCCATATATTTTTGCTAAGGTATTACTCCATATGTCATTTGGTCAAATGAACCCAAACATGGTTACATTATTCGGTCGATGTAAAAGTAAACGGCATCGGTGTGTTTGCAATTGTATATCTTGTAAACACTGTATATTGTCTTTGTAAAATCTGTTAAGATACAAATTGACAATTGCAAAGTTCTGTAATGCCTCTGTACATGCCCATACACTAAATGCTAAATCATATTAATGTGTTTTTAATTGTATTAACGAAGCCTGAGTTAGCTAAGGCTAATACAACAACAACAAACGTACCCAGTAAATCCACCAAATAGCAAAAGCTATTGGTAGGATCTGGGAGGGTGTGATGTAGGCAGACCTTACCTCTATCTATGAGGATAAAGAGGCTGCTTCCAAAGAGACCCTTGGCTCCAAAGAATGCAATATATAAGCACACATGTACCAATAACAAAACTTATAGTGATAAAGTGGCATAGTCAAATACCTGCACATATGAAATCATAGAATCCAAATAGACATACCAACAAAAGAACAAATAAAGGCAAAATCCGCCTAAAATGTAGAAGAGTCTAAGCCCATACACTAAAGCTAAGATACAAAAATAGCATTCTCTAAAAGTCCTTAACCTTAATCTTACGTCTCCATAAACACCTGTCATGGATCATGTCCTCATAGAGGTGTAACTCTAGCAGATCCTGGCTAATCCGTCCATCCCAAGTCAATTTGGGTCTGCCTCTACTCCTCCTTCTTCTACATTGAGGGTTTCCACTTCTCTAGCTGGCGATGTTACATGTATTCTCTTTACATGTCCATACCATCTCAATCTCTCCTCCTTTATTTTTCACATATACTAACAATTCCTAGTCTTTCCCTAAAAACCTCATTTCTTATTCACTCCAACCTTGTGTGCACTCATATCCACCTCAGCATCGTCATCTCTACCACCTCCATCTTGTGTGCTTTTGTTTTCTTGATGGCCCAACAGTCTGTCCCATATAACAAAGCAGGTCTAACAACAATCCTGTAAAATTTCCCTATTAATTTAATTGGGAACCTCCTATCACACAAAACCCCCGTAGCTGCTCTCCACCTACACCTGCGGCGGGTTACGTCACTATTCATCTCTCCATTTCTTTGTACTATCCATCTCCCCATTTCTTTGTACAAACGATCCTAAATATTTGAACTTAGTAGCTTGTGGAACCACTTGACCTCCGATGGTGATCTAAGAGTCCCTGGCATCTCCAACACCACCGAACTCACAATATAGACACTCAGTCTTCGAGTGTAACACCCCGGATTAAGCGGAAACGTCTGAATGTGACGTACAAATTGCTCAAAAGATATGTGACACTATTAAGTGACGATATTATCATTAATTAATCTGAACATCAAACACACAAGTTTGCAAAACAAAGAAATACATTTATCACAAAAACAATTAGACATATTATCCATTTATTATTATAACCTAAGTTCTAGTGTCTTCTCCAAGTCTCATCCCCTAATGATTGCACCTGTAGCATATATATAAAATAAGGGTCAACTAAATGAATAGTTGGTGAGTTCACACAAGTTTTGATATAGATAATATAAAAATCATACAATTCCATGAGACATGTGTAAATCGAGCAAGTAAAGCCCTTTCCAGTTGGTAATAAACGACGTATTCGGATAATCGAACAAGTAAGGTCTTTTCCAGTTGGTAACAACCAAGATACTCGGATCGAGGGTCCCTTTTTCACTCATAACAAAATGGTCCTGAGTGCAGGTAATTTTGAGCAAGTAATCAAAGTAAGCACACAAGTCCATGATACGAATTGTAGTTTGTAAATGAATAAGTAAACAATTTGACTCGATAAGATATATATATATATATATATATATATATATATATATATATATATATATATATATATATATATATATATATATATATATATATATATATATATATATATATATGCTACCCCCAAAGGGTGTAAAAGCGTTAAAAAGGGGGTGTGAGAAACTCACCTTGAAACTGAAGATAAACTTGAAATACACAATCGAAAGCTTGTTAAAGAAATTGAAGCGATCGAACCTCACGAACTATTTTAAAAATACAAAATTAAAGACTAACTAACGGGATTATAAAAGTTAAAAATTTTTGTTTTAGAGATTATTCATTATTTTAATATATATTTTATTATTATAAGTCATTTTATATTATAATATTATTTTTAAGCTTTGACGGTATGTAAACGGTTTATTGTTATTTAATATTATTTAATCAACATCTTATCACTAAAAAAAGAGAAATATATTATTTATGGGACATGGTTTTTAACGGTATAATATTTATCTTGAAAACGGTTATGTTAGCGTATATAAAATTAACGAAATGAATAAATAATATAATAGTATCGGGTTTTCACGAAACTTAACGAATATGAAAAAAAAAGTGGGTTTTTGGATGAAAAATTGGTAAAATTTATAACTACATTATTTAATTTAGAATAATTTTATTTAACTTATAATAGTTTAAAATAATTTTTAACAATTTAATTTGGTTAAAATACTAAAAAGAAAATGATTTAAAAAAATAAAAGAATTAAAACTCGCTGACCAAGGTTCGAACCCGGGACTTATGATTCACACCCATATAACTTAACCATTTGGTCAGGCTTCCTTATTGATAAGAAGACAGAAACAGATATATATAAACTAACATTCTTAATCATCTTCTACATTAGAAACCCTAGGATTCCAATTCAATCGGCTTGTTCCATGTTTACAAAAGTTATGTTAGGGTTTTGTTTATCGGCTAGAAATGATGCAAAAGCACATAACAGTTACCTTGTAATGTTCCAGATTGATGGTGAACCAAGGTTGCTGGGGAAATGAACTTGGACGGAGAAATTAAGAGAATTAGAGAGTATATCAGTGTAGTTTGATGTTATGGACGAGTTTAGAAGTTGATTAGGGTCCTGTTTATAGGTGCAATCGGAACGTATGATGTTACTTATTCATTATTGGTGTTTTAATATTTTTTTCCGCAGTTAAACGGTGTTATACGATTATCTGATGTTATAACGAGTTATGATGAATGATTAGAGGTTTGCCGTTATAGTCTACGGTCATTACGAACTTTAATTGGATTAAAACACGCATTTTGAAGAATTTTGGGGTCGCTGGAGCTAGTTTCGGCCACCGGGAGACTTCGTCGGGAAAGCGGGTCATCAGAAAAACGGGTAATTAGGGGTGGGGTTTAAATGTTTAATATTATTAAATGAAATGAGTTTTAAATTTCTGACCCTTCAAGTTTCTATTTGTTTTAAGATTAGGAGTTAAAATATATTTACATAGTAACCCTTAAATTTGGAACATGTTTAAATGTAATAAAAGTTTAATACTTGGAAAATTTTCATATTATACCCGCATAGTTTGGCAATTTAATAAAACTTTAAACCTTAAAGTTTCGATAATCGATCAAAATGAAAAAGAAAACGAACAATAACTTAAATCCTCGGGAATATTATATTAACGATGAACGTTAAACACGAATACAATGAAACGACGAAATAGAATACAAATACAAATAAAAATGACGAATGACACATAAAATACATGAAATGAAACTTGAGATATATATATATATATATATATATATATATATATATATATATATATATATATATATATATATATATATATATATATATATATATATATGGGGAAGGATCAAGAGAAAACTCCATGTTAGGGAGAAAACTAAAAAACTTCTAACTACAAGGTTATAGTTGTAATTTTGCTTTTCAATAGATCTGATACACGTCGATGGCTTCCCCTGTTCATTGAAACCCCAACTTCCCCTGTTCTGACGAAACCCTAACCATTAGCAATGGTTTCAACAAACAGATCATAATACGCATCATACTCGATGATTATAAACCCTAATTACTGAAGATCGATTCCCTACTCGTGCGTCGTTACATCTCGATTTTTATTGAAACCCAATTCAACATGATTTCAATCGTTTGTTTGTTATCTTCCCTGCTAATTCCTTTTTTCTTTGTTGATTTGCAATCGTATAACTATTAAATTGATTAGGTGTTGCTTCACCTGAGAGTTCTACATAAATCCGGAATCAAGGAACCTAATTTGATTGATCGGTATGCCCAACTGAGTTCATATGTTGATCTTGATTCAATATCCAGTAATTCTAGTGGTATTCTATTGTAATCTGGTAGGTTTGATCAACATGATAACATCTTACTATATGCTGCATATATGTAATATACAAAGTACTGCATATGTGTAATACTGCTAGTATTACATATATGTAATAATAATAATAAAAATACCCTGATATGCAATAATAAATTGTCATATATGAGTCATACAGGGTATTACATATATCTAATGCTGAGTTTTGAGTATTGCATAAGTGCAAAATGTTTAATATTGAGTATTGCGTGTATGTACTATTGTTATTATTTTCTAATAATTGTTTTTTTCTCTGTTTTCTTTCATAGGCTTATGCTACTTGAATAGAGTGGAGCATGTAATGGGCTGCTAGATGAACTTGTAAGAGTGTGCTGATGAATGGACTTATAGAAATAGATGAATTTGGATACATCAGGGACTTACAGATTAGTTGAAGGCCTGGTCGTTAACTTTTTTATATTACTATGGGAAATACACAGGTCAGGTAATATTTGAGATTGTAGTTAAATAAGTAGTTAGATGTAAAGCTTGTCAGTTCTTTTTGGTCATTTTATCATTTTTTCCCTCTCGTGTTTATAGATCTAGGGTTTCTGCTGTCAATCTCTGTTCAAGTTTGAAGTTCATCTTGTTGACCGATTCTTTCTTTCGTTATAGTGTAGTGGTTGTGTGTTGCAAACCGTCACGTTGATGATCTGTTTGTGAGGTTTTGATATGTTCGTATATGTTTAACCGTTTGTACAAGTTAGTGTTGATCAGTCACGACCTGGTTCCTATTTACCAATACTATTGCTATTGATTACCATATTTTGACAATATATTCTATGTGTTGACAGTGATAGCATTGCGTGCTCGAAGTAAACGTCGATCATGCATTGGGACTCTTAAAGTTTGGACAAAGGAAAACTTAAGCATAATGGAAGATTTGGAAGTACAAAGTGAAGGATAATTTTTTCCGAGACAAGCGTACATAGAAATCATACATTGGAGAAAACATATTAACTTGACGAAACGAGCAAGAATTAGATATGGTTGAGTTCTCGGCAAGGACTATTTGTGTGTGTTTAGGTATTTGTAATAGACTGATACATTTGGCTATGAATGCTCTGGTCATTATGTTTGTATTGCATATATGTATTATATATTTGTATCACATACGTCTATTGGTTGTTTTACTTTCTTTTTAAACACTGTATATGCGCACTCCATAATATATAACATTCCTTCAACATTATACGCTTGTATTACAAATATGTAATGTATGGTTGTATTGCATATATGTACTGTACATTTGTACTAAATGCATTTTTGACATTGTATATTAGCACCCCATAATGTAAAATTATATGTTTGTATAACAACATATATGCATCACATGCATTTATGCACATATGATACGAGTTTTAACCGTAATAGTCGGATGCAAAATTCATACGTCAATTAACAACATCATGTAAGTATATTATAATTCATATTCAAATTTCACATGCTCTAACAACCGATGCACAAATTCCATCATACACAAAAACAATATAAACTACTAAAAATACACCATTTTAACTAGTCCCATTGTTGGATTTTTCCATGGCGGTGTTTTCTTGCATGTTATATCACTCATTGCTTGCATACATTGACATGTGAAAGCAAAAAACTCGCGACATCAAATATTCATAGAAGATTTAACTGTTCTATCTTTCTAATATCTTCATCGATGAATCCACACTCGCAAACTTCACTCTTACACTTGAAACATTCCATGTGCCTAATATCATACACGCTGCATTATGTGAAAATGACATTTACTATTAAAACAAAAGTAACGCATATATATAATACATCAGCCAATAATATTAGATATGTAATACAATACCTTAGAACAGCCCATATGCCTCATAACAATCACCCTGCATTTTGTGAAGATGTCATTTTCCAATTAAACAGAAGTAATGCATACATGTATACATCAGACAATAGCATTACATATATGTAACATCACATAGTCCATATGAATTTAGTAGCTGATAAGTGCATACATGTAATACAATACGTTGAAACATTCCGTACATCTTTTAGTAGCTGAAAGTAATGCATACATGTAATACACTTTCAACGCTACATATACGCAACATAATCTAAACATGCAGTAAAATAAATACTTTACTGTATTAATCTAATGCATCATTATCGCATATACGTAACAGATCAACACTGCATATACACGTACATTTCCAGTACCCAATTCCGCTTTCTCACAAGCAATTCATCGAGCACTTTCAACGAGACATATACGCAACATAATCTAAATATGCAGTAAAATAGATACTTTACTGTATTAATATGATGCATCATTATTGCATATACGTAACACATCAACACTGCATATACACGTACCACGACGTCACCACATATATGTACTGCATCAGAACTGCATAAACACATAGTCCATAAGTAATACACATATGTAATACTTGGAAAATTATGTAAAATACAAGAATTGATCAATTTTTGCATCGTTCATAAATTTCATTTATAATCAATGTACAACTCAATGTTCGAGGACGCTATATTGTTACCCGATTAGACAAAATCAGCAAAAAACAGAGCATATCGAACAAGGTAGCCTCTATTTGTGCTTGATACGCCTAATCGACATCCATAATATGTGAAATTAACAACTATAATCGTTTACCTGTTACTGTTCTTCGGATTCATGCTTATTTTGCAGCCGATTTGTTCGATCTAGACGACCGATTGACATGAATCGAAACCCTAGATTACTTTTGATAATGGGTCTATGTGAGTGAGAGAGAGGAGGGAAAAAGAACGATTGTGTTTTGGTCAATTCCAAAACTACCCTCCCTTATTAAAAACAAAAACCCAACACTTTTATTTTTCCCATTTCTTTTTTTTTGCCTATTATCTATTAAAATCAACTATATTAGTAGGAGTTTTCTAGTTTTCTCTTGATCCCACCCCTATATATATATATATATATATATATATATTTATATATATATATATAAACAAAATTGAAAATTTAAAATGGGTCAGATTTTCGGGGTTGAGAATTAACGAATGTTACATTGAGTGACTAATCCTTTATCCTCAAGAGCTACACGCCATTCTTCTAACCTCATATTGAGGCTATGTTTTGTAACGATTCCGGCAAAATCAGGTATACCCTAACCGGTATATACTATTTATGTGTTATTTAATAATGAATATATGAATTATAATGCGTTTATACGAGTATGTATGATTCACAATACGGATTATACTCGATTGTACAGTTAATCGTATTGGAAATACGATTAACCGATTAACGGTTATTGAAGCCCGAACGAATCAAGGATTACATTATAGACGAGATATATGATATTTAGTGATGTTTACGAAGTATTAAAGCTTCGGGATAAGTGAATTAAAGCACAGAAAAAGAATTTTCGATTTAATGGTACGTCGGTACGTTAAACGAAACCTTTAATACCGAACCAAGCAAGAGACGATCGATCAAGCCGAATAAGATACGCAATTATTAATAATATGATGTTTTAAGTTAATAAATGTCATGGTTTAAGTTTTTTTAAAGTTTTTAAATCGGTTTTATATAAATTGCATTTTTTTAAGCCGAAAACGACCGTTTTAGCCTCGTTTTAAGCCGAATTAAACATTTAACCGAAAAACGAAATGAACCAGATTATCCAAACATTATCCGGATTGCGAAAATCCAAATGTGTGGCTAGAATTGGAACGGTGGGTCCCACCCCACCTCCCTTATCCATCCGATCGGCTTGGGGTTAACACCCCTAGCCTCTCATTTCTTTTTTACATCAAACCATTTCAACATCCATCAATTCACTCCAAATCATGAACTAAAAACCCGAGATTGTAGCAAGAAAAACAAGGTAAAGATCGAATTATTTACTTTTCCATCTTCGTTTCTTGAGTTTATTTGCAAGAAAATGAGGTTCCAAAGATGAAAACCGATTCTTGCATGATCAAGTGATGTATACGGGTTATACAAGGGATCTTGGTCCAAGAAAGGAGTTAAACGAACCAAAAACGAATTTTTACTGTTTAAATCTTTGTTTTTAAATCATAACCGAAACCATGAAAGAAATGGCTTGATTGTGGGTGTAACTTGCTTGGTGTGGTGTTATTGTGCTTGTAGGTGTTGTATCTAGTTGTTAACCAAGGCTAGAAAGCAAGATCCTTGCGATTTGAAGCTAAAAACACAAGGTAGTTCGGTTTATGTTCGGTTATGAGTGTTTTGGACAGATTGTGGTACCTTTAGATTTAGGCTACAAAATTTCACAGAGATGATCTACACATGAAAATATGAGATCTGTGAAATTTTGGTAATTTTTGGACAAAGGATGAATATTTGGTGAATTTAATGCTCGGGTTTGGCTAAAAATGGTGAAAAATAGTTAAATATCGTGAAAAATTCTGGAAAATTCCAGATAAGCTTTTTATAACATGTAAAAGTCACACACAAAATTTTAGGTCCGTTGGAGAAGTCTAAGTAGGCTTTTCTGTTAAACGAGTTCTAGGGTTTTCTAGCTCGGTTTTAGTGAAAATGGCATGTAAAAAGAGATTTTGGTTCTGGAAAAATTACAGGGGACTATGTGGATGGCAGGGGTCATCCGGGAAAAATTTGGGATTTTTCTAAGGTCGTTTGGTATTTACGACATATTTAGTGTTTAAATGGTGTTTAAAAATAGATAAATAAATATTAAATATAAAAATTAATTCTGGAAATATTTTTATAAAATTTCCCGCTGTCAAAAAGTGATTTGTGCCAAATTTCAAGATCCGAGATTAAACGGATAATTATTTGTGCTAAAAAGAAAATAAAAACAAACTTTTAAAGTTTAAAACGCGTAAACCGGTAAAGTTCGCCTAAACGAGCTGACTGGTGTATAAAAACCCTAAAAATGAACTCTTTTCATATAATGGAGTTAAACAAGTAAAAATAAATCATCCGAAAAAAATTCGGATGATTTGGGTAATTTTATCCGATCTAACAGTTTCCGGTACACTAAAGACGGAAACGGGTCCCGCGGCCAGTCGGGGCGTCTAAACCGAGCTCTAATTTCACAACTTTAATTAAATTGTCAGTCAACAACTATTTTCGGGTCGTGTGTGACCAAACTCATTTTTGAAACGTAAAAACGGATAACCGTGCTAGGCACGCAAAACGGGGAAAACGAATTAATAGTAATTTTAACTATTGAACTCTAAACGATATCACAATCTGAGTCCGGAGAAGTGTTTCTGGGTTAACATTGCCCCCGGAACGGGTACAGTACTGGGTTAACAGTGTCCCCAGAAGTACCGGTTAACACGGTTAAAGTTATATTAATAGTGATTGTATGGTAACGAACTTAGGGATCGTATTACAGATCCGGATTAAAAGCTTGCGTACTGTGTCACCTAATTGCTTACGATAAGGTGAGTTTTACGAGCCCCTTTTTCTGAATTGCTTTTAAATATTTTCCTGGGGCGGAAAGCATGTTGTTATTAAAATGATTAAGTACATACGGAACACATGGATTTGCGTGTATTTATATATGTTTTATTGTACGGGAATCGTACGGAAATGTACTAAGATGGTAATTGTTTGAGTTGCTAACATTGAAAGGCCCCGCAACACGAGTGATTAGCTAAAAGCCGGTAGAGTGTGAATAGTACTATTGGTCTGACAAACCCAACTGGTCCGGCATGGATTTGTTGATGTTTCCCAGCCAGTTGCACATGTCTATTTTGTTGTTATATATTTTGCTATGTGATGTTAGGCATAGCGGTTTGGGGCAGGTTCGTGGGCGGAGTATGCCACGGGGTTGTATGTGGATAGTCAGAGGTTTCACTTGTGGGCTCAGCATAATTACATCGCTAATATATGATTATTATAATGATTTGTCAATGTTTATTTAAATTAGTGAAACTCACCAACTATTTGTAGTTGACCCGTTTTCTTTACATGCTTTCTAGGTACTCCCAAACTGGAATAATTGCTTCATGCTTGACGATGCGTGCTTTTTTGTGGAAGCTTAATGATCTTTTTGTATTAAATATGTTAATGTAATGTTGGTAAAACTTATGTGCTAACGACTAGACGATAACTAAACTCGGAACAATGTAATATGGTGTGAATTAATGTAGTGGTGTTTTCTTTATAAGCAATGCTGTTGATATCAGACGTGTCTGTTGCATCCCATTTACGTTTCCGCTGCGGTTACGGGGTGTTACATGTTTAGTTTTAGCAACTAACACAATGTCATCTGAAAAAAGCATACACCACGGGACCGTCCCTTGAATCGACTTTGACAACTAATCCACGACAATCGCAAATAGAAAAGGGCTCAAAGTAAAGCATAGAAAATTACACAACTCCGTCTACGACCCAAGGGTGCCCGAAACCCGAACCACCCTACCCGAGAAAACCAAAACATGAGAACAAAACGAGTTTCTTTTTTTTCAATTTTATTTTGATTCAATGTCATTTTTTTAATAGTAACTGACTGACACGTAACAACCCTACCCGAACTCGGTTACTGAACCCAACCCGAGGCCATTCGAAACTTATGTAAACAACATCGTACTTACCTGAACATGGCTACCAAGCGTGACCTGAACCATCTAAAAGCCTTATTAAACAACAACCGACTTCGCCAAACCTCATTAAACAAAAAGATATTCCAAACCAAACCCGAACCACCTAAACAGTTTAATGATGACAGCCTTGAGAGACAATCCATATAATACAACACATATACATGCATGCATGCATACGTTATTGACAGGGCCGTCTCCGAGAATTCAAATACCTAGGCCGAGCATTAATAAAAAAAGGCCCATATGCCCTAACGAGTAACGAAATACATAAGTTAGTTTTTTTAAACGACATTAACGTTATAATAATAAAAATAGCAAATATAT
>NW_027506465.1:0-74493 GCF_021521415.1 Bidens hawaiensis
GTTAAAAGACTTGGAAGATTAAACTACGAAGATAAAAGCCAAGAGTTGTACTTACGGGTTTTCTTGAGCTTGAACGTACGGACGGGCGGGGACGAACCCGATGGAGCCGGTCTCTTGATGCCGGTCACCGTCGTCGCCATTGGTTCTCCGGAGGTAACAGTCGTAGCCTCCGGAACAGTGGTCTTCTCACCACCGGGGTTCCCCGCCACCTCTTCACTATCTGACTCAGTGTCAGATAGGAGCACTGGATCGGCTGTGGAGGCCGCCTTCTCCTTCCCTTTCCCGCCGGCAGACCTCTTCTTCCGCACTAACGGAGGACCATCTGCGGATTCCTCAGAAGAAGACAGGATGTCAGGAATTCCAGCAGGGGTACAGCACTGAGGGGTGGAGGAGAGAATAACGCCTTACCTGGCCGCCGGTGGCTCAGGATCTCGTGGCCCAGCGGATAGATCTCCACGAACCGATCCGCTGTTTGCTCCAGGATGGGCAACTCGTTCTCGTCAAGAGCACGAGTACCCACCCGCACGGGACCGTCAGCTTCCCGCGGGTACAGGAGCGACTCCAAATTGTTCCCCTCTGAAAGAAAAGAAACAGTTAGAAGACAAACTCATATCAGCAAGAAAGACAAGACATACCATAAGGAGTAGAGTTCAAACCGTATTCGAGAAGGATGGGAACCTGAGACGCCTCCTTCCATACCCGGCTCATCCCCAGCATCACCATCCCGGACTCCGCAAACCGGTAAACCGGAGATTGGACCCGGGATATCTTCGCAAACCATTCCGCCTCCTGGTAGTTGGTGGCGTGGTGGCTCGGAATTGCTTGGCCATTTTTAAACTTCATGGCAATGGGGACGGCGCGGGCAGAAATGTAGAAGAACTCATGCTTCCACGATCGGGATATCTTCAAACCCTTGATCCGGGTTGTCAGGGTGTACCACCCCTGGATGCACCTCCAAGTATAGAAGGTCATCAGGCGGTCCACATAGGGCTCAATGCCCAAAATCCGGCACACCCACTCGAAGTGGCGAATCTTGGCGATCGCCATGGGGTGCAACTCGGTCAAATGCACACCGTGCCTCTCCAGGACACGGTACACAAACTTTGTCAATGGGAACCTAAGGTTCCCATAAACAAAGAATGCAGCATATACCCCGATCTTGCCACTGGGGGCATCGTACACGGTCTGATGGGGTTCAGGAAACTCAGGCTCGAAAGGATCGAGCATGAACTTCCTAACAATATACCTGTACTGATCGCCGGGCAGAGCACACTGGCACTCGCCAGCAGTACTCTTATCATCGACTACAGCTTCAGTATCATGTGAAGACATATTGCAAAGGAAGAAGAAACGATTTCGGAGGAATGCTCAACTGAATAAGAGAGTATTCACCAGAAATCGCCTTAAGAGATGAAAGAGAAGAAGTGAAGATGTGAATTACAAATGACCCTCTTCCCCTTTATATAGTGATCGCAATTAATACGGTGAATTTAATGCGAAGGAGAGAGAAATCGAAGGTGCAATGAAACTATGACACGTGGCAAAGAGCAGGCTGGCAACAGCTGTTGACAGGACGCGTACCATTAATTTCGCGGCCACGCGCCCGAAAAATCACGCCCACGCGCCTGAAAAAGCGTCTGGAATGACCATGTACTGTCACGTCACCATAACTTCCTGCACGTCCTGACACAGTCAGAAGAAACCGTCGCACGACGTTTCAGATGTTTGGACTGTTCTTATCCTCACCAACCTTTCGAATTTCAAAATTCAAAATTCAAAAAGATTCAAAAGTAAGCGGGAAAATACCCCTTACCTTGGCAACCAAGTAACTATAAGACGGGTGCGGGTACAGTGTTAAGGCAAAACCCTTCACATACCTAGCACCCGCAGGGAATTGAAGCCAAGAATACCCCGGCAACAAAGTAACTATAAGACGGGTGCGGATACAGTGTTAAGGCAAAACCCTTCACATACCTAGCACCCGCAGGGAATTGACGCCAGGGGTACCTTGAAAGTAAAGTAACCGTAAGACGAGCGCGGGTACAGTGTTCAGGCAAAACCCTTCACATACCTAGCGCTCCGCAGGGAATTGAAACCAAGAAGGATCTTCTGGGCAATGCTTGCGGAAACGGAAATAATACCCCCGCAAAGCGGGAACGTCGAGAACTACATTGTTTGAGGCTCCAGGATGGAATTGGTGGTTTAAACATAATTGATCACTATGTTCAAAACTACCAAAACCTCAGGGAGAATCCACACAAGTGAGACTCAACGCTCCTGACTTGCGAGAAGGTTACATACCTACCCGCATCATACCCAAAGATCAAGCAAAAAAATCGGGAATTTTTGCAAGTGACATTAGGAAACCCGCGGGAAGAATCCCCACGGAGAACCTTAAAACTAAAAACCCTTTTCAAAACCCCTTGCTTAAAGTCCAAAAGTTCACCTCACTTTATTAAACATTCATGAGAAGAACATTGGACTGGGGGGACTTGAAGAGGTAGGTCCCAGCAGAGACCAGTTGGTCCCGCAAGACTCACCTTGAACAGGGACGTCTGCGCAAAGGCCATCTGCTCCCGCAGGACCCACCATGCTCATAGAATCTTACGCGCAGTACGCAAGCTGTACACGCAGGGAAAGCCTCCCAATGGTGAAGTACCCCGCCTGTTCCCGCAGTTGCGGATACAAGCCATCAGGGAAGGCTACCCGCAGACAGCAGGGCTACACGCACAAGACACTAGATACTTCAGTAGTCACATGAAGGAATGAGCAAGGCGGGAACAATCCCGCCTAAATGAGCCAGTCTGTATGATTCTGAAAGATCTTTTGTACTATACCTACCAAGGTATGGATAGGACAGACGATCTGACCAGAACAGCCCATGAGCCAATCACAGGGTGACAGCTCACCGACAACAGTACGAGGAGGAGCACCCTCTAGTACTGTTTGTCACTATTAGCCGCTGCCTACTCACCAACCCTTACTGTGGGGCATGCGCAGCCTACAGTTGGTGGAATAGTGTTACTGTTGGCCGTAACCTATTCACCAACCAGCATGGCCTGCGTACAATCCACAGTAGGTGGGACGTGCATAATCTGCAGTTGGTGGAATAGTGCAGCCGACTTTGTTACTGTTGGCCGTAACCTACCCACCAACCAGTATGGCCTGTGCATAGTCCACTGTTGGTAGAACAGGAATACTATTCAGCCGGCTGTACCTTCTAGGAAACCTACCTTCGGCTATAAATACTCCAACATCTTGGAATGGTAAGATCATCTACTATCCAGTTATCTAGCAATCTCTTAATATACACTTATATTCAGAGCAATCTAGTCTGATTCTCACGCCGGAGGGTGGTCACAAGGAGGAACCCCCCCTACTCAGTGACGAGCTTACGGTGTTTGTTTTGTAGGTCCCCTGAAGAACAACCGTCTCTGTTGGACCTCATTCTCGTGGGAAACATTACTTAACCCCCAGATTATCTATAATCTGTGCCGGGTCACTTAGTGTTTCTTCATGGCTCTATCCACGATGGAACCATACTTCTTATCTGCAACTACAACGGCCTGTCACATTACATGTTTAAGGAAGATGCTACAAGATTTGTTTAATGAACAAACTAAGGCAACATCAGGACACTTTGAAATACACTTGGAGGTGTTGCTTATAATTCAAAGGTGTTTTATAGTTGTCACATTTTATTAGAACCAAACCATTTCAAAGAGGCCCATTTATGCTATTGACCATTAAATTTGCACTTCTTAGATTCAATGACTACATTCACAACATAATTATGACAAACAAAACATTACTTGTTGCTTCTTCGAAGTATCAAAATCATTGAATTATTTATTTGTTTTATGTCACGAATATTTCTGTTCCCACACAAAAATTAAAAAAAAATGCCACTTAGGATTTGGATCACATTATCTCCTTTTCAAAATGTTTATTTGATTTTAATAACCCCTAATAAATAGTATTAACCGATAATAATCTATATTCATTTTATCGTCACTGGCAGTCCGAAATTTAATAAAGTTAGCCTCCAATGGTCCTCCGTTAAAAAGGACTTTACGGCGTTTATTTTTTTTCGAATTTCAAACTAATGTTTTAGGGCTTTTGATCGGAAAAAGGATACGAGCCGATTAATGTAAAACTTAGTTCGAAATGGTGATCCAAACCGACGAAATAATGCTTCAATTTGAGTGTTCGAACTTACAATAAACAAAAATCAAGCCGTTTGGATCACCGTTTCGAGCTAAGTTTTACATCAGTAGATTCGTATCCTCCTTCCGATCAAAAGCCCTAAAACATTAGTTTAAAATTCGAAAAAAAGTATAATGTCGTTAAGGCCTTTTTAATGGGAACCATTGGGGCCAACTTTTAAAATTTGGGATCGTCAGTGACAATAAAATAAATAGTGGTTATTATCAGCCAATAGTATTCAATAAGGACTATTAAAATCCAATAGTGATTATTATCAGCCAATAAAAACTATGTCGAATTGGAATTTTATTGGAAAACAAATCTCAATGAAATTTTTGAGTGAAAACTGACAACCACCCGGGCAAGCAGTATGCACCGACAATAAAAACAATTTGTGGGAATCTTATTGGAAATCAATTCTATATCAATGACAAACCTCCGTGTGATTGTTCACCGATAATAAACACAAAACGGGCGAAATTTTGTAATTTAATGCTATATTTTAAAACATATGAAGTTTTTTTGATTTCGGTTGGGAAATACCGATGTAATTCGCTTGTAGGTGACAAGCCGTCAGCGATACTTTTGTTTAGTAGTGTTTTTAACGTTTACACAAATTGCTTTAGTACTATTGCTTCGAGTTGAATCCAACCATTAAGCCTTTAATATTAAGGGAATGTTGAGCAACAGGCCTAAATCTGTACGACAATTTTGTGCCAAATAAATTAGAGTAAAGTTAAAATGAAACAAATAAAGGTAAAGGTGATATATATGGCACATGTAATATCGAAGCTAGTGAAAGCATTAGTTCTTTAACCCTGTATAGAGGAAACGAGATGCTAGCATACAACTGCAAGGATCCAATAAATATAAAGTAAAAAGAGCAAATGTGAAAAGACAACCCTTTGCCAGATTAAAAGGAAAAGAATTTCAATAACTAATTTTAATAAAAAATAATAATAACAATACTAATATAACATTATTAATAATAATATCAATAACAATAAAAATGATAATAATTATAATGTTATATATAATATAATAATTTGTGTCGAGAGTTAAAAAATCAATTTTTCAACACCATATAATCCAATAAATTATAGAATATATGTTGCCCCTTAAACGTTTATATTTATGAAAAAATGAGTAATTAGGCTACTCCTTGCGGAGCTTTAAGAAGACCGGCGTAAACCCACATGGCAGGTTAACTGGCGATGTTTTTCATGTTTTCGTGTTAGCATTAAACACCGTGCCAGAACGACATTTCCATGGGGCATTATTGTTGTGGGTATTGAATTAACGACGGTGGGGATCGATGAAGACTACGCTATGATGGGTGGTTGAGGTGGAGGGGATATAACGCTAGCCGCGTTATTCAACAAAGGAACTTTTAAATTAAATTTTGCGTTACTATCGCTTACTAAAAACAAAAAAGAATCACATGTTGATTGTTAGATTTTAATAAAGTTGTTAATTTAATAAAGCACCGAAATTCTTTTGTTTTTTAAATATCATCATTTTCCAAAAACGTGTACGATTTTAGCCAATATCCTTTTGTTATTTTTATTAGGGAGAGCATATGCATAGGAAAGGGTTGGAAGACGCTCTATGAGAGAATAGGGGTATTCTTTGAATGAACTCTTTACGTTTTAGATTTTTCGGGTTGGATTATCCGGACTATAGAATTTAAAACCATAAACGAAACCCAAACGGAATTTTTATCAGGTTAGCGTTATTTGAGTCAGGTTAATAGGTTATTTGAAATGTAAAATTTTACCTTTTAAAAAATATTACTTGTATTCTCGATCTAAATTTTACTTGTTATCTGAGTCAGGTTAATATGGGATTTGTGAAACAACCACCAGTACATGATTATATGAACAACTAAAATGGATGATTGTTAATAGATTTAACAAAACTAATTTTATTCTTCAATACAATCTAATCACAACAATTCATTCAATCATCAAAACAACAATTAACTAAGCATTCTCGTCCAAAACACGTAACAAGGATGATCAATGGTGGAATAAGGTGGATTCAAACATTTTCAAAATCTCATGGAGGAAACAAAAGCATGGTGAAACATTACAGAGAAAATTGTTTTCAAGGAGATGGTTTTGGTATCAAAACTCACGAGTCAGACAAATTCCCTTTGAAATCTCATAGGTGGGGTCAAACACTATACACGTGGCATAATATTAGTGGCTAGCGAAAACTCAAGGCACGAACCCAAATATCACGGCTCCGTGAGTTTTGGGAGGGACATTTTAGGAACGTTTTCAGAAATAGGGTTAAATATGGAATATCTCACCATAAAAAGATCATTTTGGGAATTTCCACCTCCATAATTCTTCAATATTCTCTATACGCCCTAATAGTGTCACACGTAAAGTAGGGCTGTTCACGAGCCGAGCCGAGCCGAACCGAGCGATGGGTTGCTCGTTGCTTGGCTCGTTTACAACCGAACCGAACCGACCGACTGAAATTCGAACCGAGCAAAAACCGAAACGAGCCAAAATCGAATCGAGCATTTTTCGATCAAACATCGAGCGATTTCGAGCATTATTTATTTATTTTTCACTTTGAAATTTTCAATAAGAAACAAATTTGAAGGTTGTGAAAAATATATATTTTATAAATAAATTAGTAGTTTTTATACAAACATGTAATATATTGTAAATTTTTATTAAAAGTAAGTTTAGAGTGAGATATAATGATCATGTAAACAAACTTTTAGTATTTTAAAAACTTGAATAGAACAAATAAAACAATAAAATTGACGGAATATGAAAAATTTTAAGTGGTAAAAATAATTGTAAGCTTATATTTATGTGTTTTGTCTATATATTTATATATTTGTTCATATATAATTATGTATAAAATAAATTAAAAATATTCGAGCCGAACCGAACCGAGCAGAGCGGCTCATTTTCAATCGAGCGAAAAAACGAGCGAGCATTTTTCGAGCAACTTTCAAGCGAGCGGAGAGCGAGTTCGAGCGACGAGCGGTTTGGACGGACCTAACGTAAAGTGAAAGGTACAAATTTATGCAATTCTTAACAAAATTTGAAAACGATACTGTTAGTGCATAGAAATTTGACACTGTGGATACGTTATCCTGGCATAAGTTCTTGGATCAGTGATCCTTAGTCAGATCCCGTCAGGATCAAGGATCCTCAGTACTTATTATTTACTAACGATATTTCATGTGTATAACAATATATTTGACAGATGTAACGGCTAAGAGACATGGTCTACCCCCTATTTCGCAGCTTGAGTGATGGAGCACGTGGTCAAAGTGGCAGTTACGTTTGTATTGAAGACAATGTCGGATTTTTAGGGATTATTAGTTAATAATCTTTATTATTCATAACTCCATTGAGTTATTATCTTTTAGGTATAAATTGAGGCTATGATCAGCTAGGAAAACACACCCAATACACAGCAATACTCTATTCACTACGAATTCGGCAGCATACACTCACACACTTAGAAATTATTGTATCACTGATCATAATCTCCACCATTGTAACCCGATTTTTTATTAATAAAGTGGTGATAGACGATTTGTCATCACCCGGGGTTTTTGTGCCGGTGATCCGACCAAGATCAAGGGCTTTTCCTCGTAACAAATCACGATGTTTTTCATTATTTCGGTTCATACAATCCTTGTTAATATCATAGCACTATACCTCACATTTACAAATTAGGATACATTATCCTTAGTAGATTTTTGTCCAAAACAATTTGGCGCCCACCGTGGGGCGATTGGTGCTATAATCCATATTATCTCTATCAATTTTCGATTTTTTCATACCCATATCACTCTCAATGGCCTCTCAATCAACCTCTGCTTCATCAACCATGCCATCCTCGGTTTCTCTCTCATCAAGAACTTTGCCGCCGATGCCTCCTCCAATTACGGGAGCACCAAGGACCACCGCGGCTAGAAACAAGACACAAATTCCACTTCGGTGGTCAAATCTAACAATGATGTTTCTGCAATGTTTTCACAGCTTAAGGCATACATGGAGCAGCAGAACAAAACCAACGAGAGGATCCTACGTGAAATTGAAGATCTCAAGAAAAGAAAGAGGCCAGCGGAGGATCAGACTCCCTTGATGCCTAGGGTGCTGGATTTCACTACTCCAGGATCCGTGGCTCAACATACTCAAGGATTTCCGATCCTTCAGCAAGGATCATCCATCTTTCAACCAGGGTCCGTGGGTCAGCATAATCAAGGATCCTTGATCTTTCAGCAAGGATTATCCATCTTTCAACCAGGGTCCGTGGGTCAGCATACTCAAGGATTCTTGGTCTTCCAGCAAGGATCATCTATCCTTCAACCAGGGTCCATGGGTCAACAAACTCAAGGATCCTCGTTCATTCAGCCAGGATCATCTATCCTTTAACAAGGGTCCATGGGTCAGCAAACTCAAGGATCCTCGTTCCTTCAACAAGGATCATCCATCCTTCAAGCAGGAACCTCTGGGTTATATCCTCAAGGCATCCCAGGAATTCACCATCAAAGGTCTTCAGAGGTCCATGAAAGGGGACATCATCCCCATGCAGACCATTGCCTCTGGTGGACCTGCTACTGTAGCAGATGCCTCTTATCTTAACTACACTTCTGGGATGCCAACGTTCAACCAACCAAGAGGTAACGCCTATAATCACATATCCTTAGACACTAACCTTGGCTCTATGCAGGATACAAGTATCAATCAGGCTATGGCTAGGGAACTTCAGAAGCTTAAGGATATGATATCCAGCATGCCAGGAGTGGTCCGTCCATTTCCTGAAATACCAGAAGGGAGCCACAAGCTGTCCAGATTTGCTCCACCGATATGCGATGCGAAGATCCCGAAACACTTTCAAACCCCCAACATGAAGGTGTATTATGGGACCAGTGATCCGGAGGAGCACGTGGCTCAGTATAGGGAAGGATGGAGATCAATCCAATTCCTGAAAGACTCAATGAAGCTTGTCTATGCAAGGGTTTCGGATCCACACTAACAGGATCTTCACTTAAATGGCTGCTAAGTCTTCCTCCTTATTCTGTTACATCTTTTTCACATTTAGTTAACTTGTTCAACAGCCAGTTTTCTTGTACTAGGAAATTTGAGAAGTTAACTAGTGATTTATATAGAGTTGTCCAACCTTATGATGAATCCTTAAGGGATTTTGTTACAAGGTTTGGCAGCGAAGCCCTAGAAATACCTAATCTTGATATGGTTACGACTGTTGAAGCATTCAAGATGGGTCTTCAAAAGGGCTCCCCATTTTATGATGATCTTGTGATGACTCCTTTCAGGACTTTAGATGAAGTAAGGAACAGGGCACTAAGATTCATACGACTGGAGGATGACAAGAGGATCTAAGAACTATTAGGGGCCCAAACGAAGCAAGAATCTCTTAACCAGAAACAAGGATCCTCATTCAGGAACAATAACTTGAAGCCTTACTACAAGTTCAACAACCAAAACTTCCAGGCAGTTGAAGAAGGAGATGATGATGATGATGAGGACTACCCAAGTATTTCTGAATATTGCTTCTCTGTTGATACTCATGGTTTGATTTGTGCCATGAAGGATCTTGGAGAGAAAGCAAGGTGGCCTCGGAAAATTGAGAAAACAACATCCTTCAAAGACAAGTCCAAGTGGTGTGCATTCCATGAAGACTTTGGCCATCAGACCGATGATTGTATTGGTTTAAGGAGGGAAATTGGATACCTCCTAAGCAAAGGCCATTTCAAAGAACTATTGGGAAGAAAAAAGTCGAGGATCTAGGATCCTGAGGATATCCCGTAAAAAGCAACTCCGCCCCCACTATATGCACAAGTAATCAACTTCATCTCAGGTGGCTCGGATATATGTGGTACTTCCTTCTCCGCAGCTAAGAGACTGGCCAAAGAAACCAATAGGGAGAACGGGGAATGACCAGTCATATCCACTACTTTGATGACTGACAAAAGAATATCCTTTGATGAAGAAGATAAGACAAGCATCCAGGATCCTCACCACGACAATTTGATTGTAACTTTATTTATAGCTAACCATTATGTTCGCAGGATCCTAGTTGACGGTGGAAGCTCGGTCAACATGATCCAGCATGATGTCCTTAAGAAGATGAACATACCAGATTCGGAGACCATCCCTAGAACATCAGTGCTAGTCGGTTTCAGTGGAGAAACCAAGAAGACATTGGGGGACATCAACCTCCCAATTTACATTGAAGGGTTAAATTCTTATAAAAAATTTTGTGTTATAAATAACCTTTCTTGTTGCAATGTTATTTTAGGCAGGCCTTGGATACATGGAATGAAGGTTGTAGCCTCTACTTACCATCAGTGCATTAAACTACCAACTCCTTAGGGAGTAGTAAGGATAGATGGTGACCAAGTGGAAGCCAAGAATTATTATTCTTCATCCATGAAGCTGACAGCTAAACAGACGATAGCATAGCAATTACAGTAAAATCCTAGGAATGTACTGGAAGCTCGGGAGAAAGACATTAAAGAAGTATCCTTAGATCCTGAGGATCCAGATGTAAAGGTGTTCTTAGGATCCAGTATCCCCAGCGGAATCAAGGAGGATATAATATCCTTCCTGAGGCGAAGAAAATCCACTTTTTCCTTCAAACATTCAGACATGACAGGTATTTCCAAGGAGGTAATTACTCATAAGTTGGGCCTTGATTAATCTATTAACCTCGTCCATCAGAAGCGAAGGAAATTCGCTCCTGAGAGGATTGCGATCATACAAGAAGAAGTTGAAAAATTTCTTAAGGCCGGTATGACCAGAGAGGTTAAGTATCCTCGATGGTTGGCTAATGTGGTTGTTGTTTAAAAAAAGAATGGAAAGTGGAGGGTGTGTGTCGCTTTCACAGATTTAAACAAGGCATGCCCCAAGGATCCTTTCCCGTCACCACATATAGACTCCATGGTGGATGCAACGTTGGGACATGAGATGCTTACCTTTATGGATGCTTCTTCTGGATTTCAACAAATTCAGATGGAACCATCTGATCAAGAGGATACAACATTCATGACTCCTACCAGCATATACTGTTATATTGCTATGCCTTTTGGACTAAGAAATGCAGGGGCAACATATAAAAGATTAGTCAACATGATGTTCAAGGATCAGTTAGGTAAGACTATGGAGGTCTACATAGATGATATGGTGGTGAAGTCAAAGAAAGCTGAGGATCACCTCAGAGATCTTGAAGAAGCATTCAATATCCTCGACCAGTATAACATGAAGCTGAACCTGTTTAAATGCCATTTTGGTGTTAAGGATGGAAAGTTTCTAGCATACATGGTGACTAAAAGAGGGATACAAGCAAGCCCTGAGCAAATAGAAGCCATCATCAACCTAAAGTCTCCTGCAAATGCTAAAGATGTCCAAAGGCTGACAAGTAGAATAGCTGCTCTCAACAGATTCATTTCCAGATCCTCCGAGAAGTGCAAAGATTTCTACGACATTCTTAGGAAAAATAAGAAGTTCGAGTGGACGGAAAAGCATGAGGCTGCACTCAAAGCTTTGAAGGATTACTTATCCTCAGCTCCAGCTCTGATGAAGCCTGTGGATGGAGAATCCTTATACCTATACCTAGCTGTCTCGGGAAACGCTGTAAGTGCTGTCTTTGTGAAGGATCATGAAGGTGAACAACATCCCGTTTATTATGTAAGTAAAAGTCTTTTAGATGAAGAAGCCAGGTATTCTCATTTTGAAAAATTAATTCTTGCACTTATTATGGCTTCTACTAAATTGAGACATTACTTTAAAACACATACTATTATTTTGAGAACTAACTATCCTGATAAGAATGTTCTTAGAAAGCCAGAATTGTCAGGAAGGATGGCCAAGTGGGCTGTGAAACTAAGTGCATATGATATTCAGTATGAGCCTAGAACAACCATCAAGTCACAAGCACTCGCAGACTTTGTGGCTGATTTCAGTAGCGACATGCAGAAAAAAGCTGATTTGGAGGTTCAACAACTAGAAGAGACCAAGGATCCTTGGATACTCTTCACTGATGGAGCTTCCAACGTAAGAGGAACATGATGAGGTATCCTACTGAAATCGCCATAGGGGGACATATTACCCCAGTCTATAGCCTGTGAATTTGCAACGAACAATGAGGCAGAGTATGGAGCTCTGATCGCAGGTTTGCAATTAGCTAAATGCATGAGGATCAGGTATCTTCAAGTATATATAGATTCATTGTTGATTGCTAACCACTTTAATGGCTCATATGCTGTTAAAGGAGAAAAACTAATCAAATATCTAGATGTTGTGAAGGAATTAGCAAAATCCTTCGAATTGTTTAGAATTGTACAGGTACCAAGGGAAGAGAATGATGGGGCAGATGCCTTGGCAAATTTAGCCTCATCTTTGAAGATTCCAGAAGACACGAAGATCCCAATCATTCATATACTCTCGCCAGCAATAGGAGAACAAGAAGTTAGGGAGATAAAAACTGACAAAAAAAGCTTACTTTAGGATCCATCATCCTCAAACAAACAAGGATCCTGGATCCTCCCAATCAAAAAATACATTCAAAATGGAGAAATTCCAGCCAAAGAGAATCCGAAGTCTTTCAAACTCAAGGTATCACAATACATTTTATTACATGATGTGCTGTATAGGAAATCTCTTGCAGGTCCATACTTGAGGTGCATCGAGGATCCTGAAATTCAAGAGGTGCTCAAAGATTTTCACGAAGGTGATTGTAGTATTCACACCGGAGGTAGAGCTCTGTTTTCTAGGATTCTAAGAACAGGATACTTCTGGCCAATAATGAAGAGAGATGCCATGGAATACTCGAAGAAATGTGATGCTTGCAAAAGGCATGGAAACATCCTACATCAACCAGCAGAACCTATGTATCCTATATCCTCATCATGGCCTTTCATGAAGTGGGGCATGGATATTGTGGGCAAACAACCTAAGGCACCAGGAGGAAAAGTATTCATGCTTGCAATGACGGATTACTTTTCAAAATGGATAGAAGCAGAGCTTTCGTTCAAGTACGTGAAAAAGAGATGATTACTTCCACACCAATTCATCCTCATGCTAATGGTCAAGCAGAATCAAGTAACAAGATTATTATCAACAACTTGAAGAAGAAACTAGGATCCAAGAAAGGCAAGTGGGCCGAAGAGCTACCATATGTTCTTTGGGCTGATAGAACAACACCAAAGAATGCAACATGTCATAAACCCTTCTCATTGGTGTTTGGCTCAGAAGCTGTAATTCCTACGGAGATGGTGGTTCCTACTGCCAAAACAAGCATCCGTGATCCTCAAGCCAACAATAAAATCCTTCTCCAAGATCTGGATACTGTTGATGAGCTCAGAAACCTAGCTAAGATCAGAATGGCAGCATATCAACAAAGGGTAGTCGGGGAATACAACAAGAATATCAGGATTCGAAGATTTCAAGAAGGAGATCTAGTTTTGAGGAAAGCCTTCCAAAACACAACTAATCCAGCAGATGGAAAGCTAGCACCTAAGTGGGAAGGCCTATACTTGATCGAGTCAGAAGCCGGAAAGGGGGCATATCACCTGCTGACTATGGAAGTGTTAGGCCATGAATTTTATACTGAGGATCCTTTATCCTTGACTGTCTTATGGTTAGTTTATCCTTGAATTATATATCAGGATATAAAGGATCGACGATCCTCGGTATTACTTGTTTACAAATGATTGCGTTTAGTATGGTGATGAGTTAAATAGGTGTAGCAACTTTAAGATGAACTTGCATCATTTATCCTCACATAAGATCCTCTAGCTGGAACGTGGATCCAGGATCCTAATTCAATGTAGCTGTTAATGGATAAGTTCATGTGAAGATGAACGTGCAAATATCAACAACGGCTATGAGACTTTGCTACTGGGTGGCTATTGGCATGTGGTCAAAGGTCGTGGAGCGGCTAGGTGGAAGACTTCCGGAAGATAGGAGATATAGTTAGTGATATTATCTTATTTAAACGAGCTATGATTGAGAAGAAAAACACATGTACTGCCACACACACTAGAGTAGAAACAAGCATTCTCTCTACACACTAGTTATCTTTGTAATCTCGATCGTATACTCCACCGCACTTGTAACCACCTTTTATTTATCAATATAATCGACGGTGATAGTTTTCACCGTCCGGGGGTTTTTTGTGCCGGAGACCACGATAATCATATACTCATCGACCAAAGGTTACCTTGTTTATCCTTGATTGAAGTGATTCGACCAAAGATTAGCTTATTAATCCTTGAACGACGTCATTTCTTCAAAGATTACCTCGATAAGTTTTGACCGAAGTAAGACTATCTTGGTTAAGGGGTTTTTCCCTCGTAATCAAACCTTTGTGTTCACCAATATCGCGCTCATACACTTTTCATTATCAAGTTAGCACCTTACCTCACATAACAGATTTGGATACTTGATCCTTTGCAGATTTTTGTCCAAAACAATTTGGCGCCCACCGTGGGGAAATTGGTGCTATAATCCATATTATCCTTAGCAACCTTCATTTTTCCATACTCTAAACACTCGTAATGGCCTCTCAATCCACCTCTGCATCGTCAACCATGCCATCATCGGTTTCTCTCTCATCAAGGACCTTGCCACCAATGTCTTTGCCAATCACGGGAGCACAACGAACTACTGCTGCTGGAAGCAAGACACAACTACCAATCTTCCAGAGCTCGAAAACCGCTGCTGCTGCCCCGGTGGTTAACACTAACAGTGATGTTTCATCTATGTTTTCGCAGGTTAAAGCATATATGGAGCAGCAGAATAAGACCAACCAAAGGATCCTTCGTGAGATAGAAGATCTTAAGAAGACTAAGAGGCCAGCAGAGGATCTCACTCCCCTGATGCCCAGGATGCTGGATTCACCTCCCCAGGATCCATGGCTCAGCTTTCACAAGGTTCATCCATCCTTCAACAGGGGTCCATGGGTCAGCAGGCTCAAGGATCCTCAATGTTTCAGCCAGGATCATCCATCCTTCAACAGTGGTCCATGGGTCAGCAGGCTCAAGGATCCTCACTGTTTCAGTCAGGATCACACATCCTTCAACAAGGGTCCGTGGGTCATCAGGCTCAAGGATCCTCGCTATTTCAGCAGGGCTCATAGTCATTCCACTAGGATCCTCTGGGTTATATGTTTAAGGGTCCTATAATTCTCATCCTCAAGGGTCCTTCTTTCAGAATCAAGGATCCTCAGGAATCCATCACCTACGATCTTCAGAAGTCCATGATGGGGACATAATCTCCATGCATACCATAGCTTCTAGAGGACCCACTCGGATTGCTAACTCCTCTTATCCCAGATACTCATCTGAAATACCAAACTCCACCCAGCAGAGAGGTAATTGGTACGATCCTATATCTTTAGACACTAACCATGTTCCCATGCAGGATTCGGGTATCAACCAGGCCATGGCCAAGGAGTTACAGAAGTTAAAGAATATGATATCCAGTGTCCCGGGAGTGATACGCGCAATTCCTGAGATACCGGAGGGAAGTCACAAATTATCCAGATTCGCTCCGCCCATATGTGATGCTGAAATCCCGAAGCGGTTCCAAACTCCCAACATGAAGACGTATGATGGGAGCACCGATTCTGAGGAACATGTTGCCCAATATAGGGAAAGGATGGAAATTAATCTTGTTCCTAACAGACTCAAGGAGGCTTGCCTTTGCAAAGGATTCGGAGCCACACTAACGGAAGCTGCACTAAAATGGCTACTAAGCCTCCCCCTTTCTCGGTTACATCTTTCTCTCATTTAGTTAAGTTGTTTAACACTCAATTTTCCTGTTTTCGGAAATTTGAGAGATTAACCAGTGATTTATATCGTGTTATCCAACCTAGTGATGAATCCCTTAGGGATTTCGTTACCAGGTTCGGCAAGGAAGCTCTAGAAATCCCAAACCTTGATATGACTACTGCTGTTGAAGCATTCAAGATGGGAATTCAAATGAGCTCTCCTTTTTATGATGATTTAGTGATGACTCCGTGCAGGACATTAGATGAAGTCAGAAACAGGGCATTAAGATACATCTGCTTAGAAAAAGATAAAAAGATCCAGGATCGACTCGGGGGACAAATGAAACAAGAAACTCCCGAAAAGAATAAAGGATCCTGGAATAGGAACAACAATTCGAAGCCGTACGCCAAGTTCAACAATCAGAACGTATGGGCAGTTGAAGAAGGAGATGAAGATGAAGACTATCCTTACATCTCCGACTATTGTTTCTCTGTAGATACTCATGGCTTGATTTGTGCCATGAAGGATTTGGGAGAAAAAGCAAGGTGGCCCCGAAAGAATGAGAAGGTTGTCGGCTTCAAGGACAAGTCTAAGTGGTGCGTCTTCCACGAGGATTTTGGCCACGCGACAGACGAGTGCATCGGCTTAAGGAAAGAAATTGGATACCTCCTGAGCAAGGGTCACTTTAAAGAGCTCTTGGGAAGGAAGAAATCCAAGATCCATGATCCTGAATATCTTCCACAGAAAGCAGCACCACCTCCGCCGGATGCCCATGTGATCAACTTTGTCTCCAGAGACTACGAATTGTTTAGAGATTCTTGTGTCATAGAAGAAAGTCCCGTAGAAGAATTCGAGTTGGATAATGAGAGAAGACCACTCATCCCCACTACTCGAGTGACTGATCAGAGAATCTTCTTTAATTCAAGGATTCAGGATCCTCAACAAGAGAAGCTGGATGTGCAAGCAGTCAATTTCATCTCTGGAGGTTCAGACATTTGTGGAACTTCTTTCTCTGCAGCAAAAAGACTCGACAAAGAGATCAAGATGGATAACGGAGATCATCAATAGTCTCAACCACGTTAAAAACAGACAAGAGAATCTTCTCCGATGAGGAAGACAAGCTGAACATCCAAGATCCTCACCATGACGGTTTAATTATTACACTATTTATCTCTAACCATTATGTATGCAGGATCCTAGTAGACGGGGGCAGCTCGGTCAACATTATCCAACATGATGTACTCAAGAAGATGAACATCCTGGATTCAGAAATCATTCCTAGAATGTTGGTGCTAGTCGGTTTCAGTGGTGAAACCAAGAAAACATTGGGGGACATCAACCTCCCAATTTATATCGAAGGGTTAAATTCATATCAAAATTTTTGTGTTATAGATAACCTTTCATGTTGCAATGTTATTTTAGGTAGGCCTTGGCTCCATGGAATGAAGGCTGTAGCTTCAACTTATCACCAATGCATCAAGCTACCTACTCCTTGGGGAGTTGTAAAAATAGTGGGTGACCAAGCGGAGGCCAAGAACTATTATTCATCATCAATGAAGCCAACAACCAATAAACTAGGCCTTGATTTATCTGTAAAACCCGTCCATCATAAGCGAAGGAAATTCGCTCCTGAGAGGAACAAGATCATTCAAGAAGAAATTGAAAAACTTCTTAAGGCCGGTATGATCAGAGAGGTTCAATATCCTCGATGGCTAGCTAATGTGGTCGTTGATTCAAAAAAGAATGGAAAGTGGAGGGTGTGTGTCGATTTCACGGATTTAAACAAGGCATGCCCCAAGGATCCTTTCCCATTATCACATATAGATGCCATGGTGGACGCAACGGCTGGACATGAAATGCTCACCTTTATGGATGCTTCCTCTGGATTCCAACAAATTCAGATGGAACAATCTGATCAAGAGGATACAACATTCATGACTCCAACCGGCATATATTGTTATACTGCTATGCCATTTGGACTAAGAAATGCAGGAGCGATGTACCAGAGACTAGTCAACATGATGTTTAAGGACCAGTTGGGCAAGACTATGGAGGTATACATAGATGCTATGGTGGTAAAGTCAAAGAAAGCAGTGGATCACCTCAGGGACCTTGAGGAAGCATTCAATATCCTTGACCATTATAATATGAAACTGAATCCATCCAAATGCCACTTTGGTGTTAAGGCTGGAAAGTTTCTGGGATATATGGTCACAAAGAGAGGAATTGAAGCAAGCCCGGAGTAGATCGAAGCCATTATCAATCTCAAATCTTCTATAAATGCCAAAGATGTCCAGAGACTCACCGGAAGAATAGCGGCTTTGAATAGATTCATTTCAAGATCCTCCGAGAAGTGCAAAGACTTCTATGATATCCTTAGAAAGAAAAGAAATTTGAATGGACTAAAAACATGAAGCTGCGCTTACAGCCCTAAAGGATTACTTATCCTCAGCTCCAGCTCTAAGAAGCCTGTGGATGGAGAATCCTTGTATTTATATCTTGCTGTCTCAGGAAATGCAGTGAGTGCGGTCTTAGTAAAGGATCACGAAGGTGACCAACATCATGTCTACTATGTAAGTAAAAGTCTTCTAGATGCGGAGTCCAGGTATACTCAATTAGAAAAGCTAATTCTTGCACTTATTATGGCTTCTACTAAATTGAGACATTATTTTGAAACTCGTCCTATTATTTTAAGAACTAATTATCCTGTAAAGAACGTTCTTAGAAAACCAGAGTTGTCAGGTAGAATGGCTAAGTGGGCCGTGAAATTAAGTGCATATGATATCCAATATGAGCCGAGAACAGCAATCAAGTCTCAAGCACTAGCGGACTTTGTGGCTGATTTCACTAGTGATCTACAAAAAGAAGCTGACTTCGAAGTACAACAATTGGAAAAGACCAAGGAACTTTGGATACTCTTCACAGATGAAGCATCCAACGTGAGAGGAACAGGATTAGGGATCTTATTGAAATCATCACAGGGGGACATATTACCCCAGTCCATAGCTTGTGAATTTCAAGCAACAAAAAACGAAGCAGAGTACGAGGCTTTAATCGCAGGTTTGCAATTAGCCAAAAGTATGAGGATCAGGTATCTTCAAGTTTATGTAGATTCTTTATTGATAACTAACCACTTTAATGGCTCGTATGCTGTTAAAGGTGAGAAACTAATGGAATATTTAGATGTTGTGAAGGAATTATCGAAATCCTTCGAAATATTTAGTATTACACAGGTACCGAGGGAAGAAAATACCGGGGCAGACGCCTTAGCATACTTAGCCTCATCCCTGAAGATTCCTGAGGATTTGAAAATCCCAATAATCCACAATCTCTCACCAGAAATAGGAGAACAAGAAGTTGGAGAGATAACGAATGATAAAGAAATCGTGCTCTGGGATCCTTTATCCTCAAATAACCGAGGATCATGGATCCATCCTATCAAGAACTATATTCAGACTGGAGAAATTCCAGCCACAGAAAATCCCAAGTCCTTCAAACTCAAGGTATCCCAATATATTTTTTTAAATGATATGGTATATAGAAAATCTCTTGCAGGTCCATATTTGAGATGCATTGAGGATCCTGAGATCCGAGAAGTACTCAAGGATTTTCATGAAGGAGATTGCGGCAATCACACAGGTGGAAGAGCATTATTTTCCAGAATACTTAGAACTGGATACCTCTGTCCAATAATTAAGAAGGATGCAGTAGAGTATTGAAGGAAATGTGATGCTTGTCAAAGACACACGAACACTCTTCATCAACCAGCGGAGCCTCTATATCCTATACCCTCCTCATGGCCTTTCATGAAATGGGGTATGGATATTATAGGCAAGCTACCAAAAGCACCAGGTGGAAAGGTCTTTATGCTTGCCATGATTGACTACTTCTCCAAATGGATTGAGGCAGAAGCATTTGTACAAGTCCGAGAAAGGGAAGTAATATCTTTTATTAGACGAAATATTATAACAAGATTTGGTATTCCTGCTGAAATTGTTTGTGACTACGGTTCCCAGTTTATTGGGAAGAGAACCACTAACTTTTGTGACAGTTGGGGCATCAAAATGATCACTTCCACTCCGGTTCACCCTCAAGCCAATGGTCAAGCAGAGTCTAGTAACAAGATCATCATCAACAATCTAAAGAAGAAATTAGGATCCAAGAAGGGAAATGGGCCGAAGAACTCTCTTATGTTCTTTGGGAAGACAGAACTACACCCAAAAACGCAACAGGCCAGACACCCTTCTCCTTGGTGTTTGGATCAGAAGCAGTAATTCCCACAGAAATGGTGGTTCCTACAGCAAGAACGAGCATCCGTGATCCTGAAGCCAATGAAGAAATCCTTCTTGAAGACTTGGATACTATATAGGAACTCAGAGACCTAACAAAAATCAGAATGACAGCTTATCAACAAAGGGTAGCTGGGGCATATAACAAAAATATCAGGATCCGAAGATTTCAGGAAGGAGACCTAGTATAGAGGAAAATCTTCCAAAACACAACAAATCCGGCCGATAGGAAGCTAGCACCCAAATGGGAAGGACCTTATCAAATTGAGTCGGAAGCAGGAAAGGGGGCATATCATTTGCTCACAATGGAAAGCAACAGGTTACCAAGAGCATGGAATGCCATCCACCTCAAGAAATATTTTTTCTGACAAGGATCCACTATCCTTAGAGGATATATTATCCAGAGAAAGGATCTAGGATCCTTAAATTGGTAACATCTTTCTGATCAGTTATTCTTTTTGAATTATTACTGTTAATTAAAGGATAATATATTCTTAACACTTTATCTTTTCCAAGTTTTGAATAACCATGCAGGATTAGAATGATTCATTTGATGTTCAAGAGGTTGGCCACCTCTCCTTTGCATTTGAGGTACTATCTTATTTCCCTTGGCCTAGCCCACGTTTGGATATGACCCCCGATGGTCATATCCCCTATGGTTTAAAGGTTTTCACCTTTCTCACGATCGCCAGTTGCGCACGCCATCTAACATATAGTTCGGGGAAGCGGGACCAGTACACGCTTAGTGGCTGACAATTTCGTTGTCTCCGGCTATATGGAGGATCCTACGAATTATGGTAGACGTACCATACCTCTGGTTTATAACGTTTTCACGTTATCTCATGTTTAGGCTAAATTACGGTTCGGGCGAGTCCCCAGTTAACATCCGTATCTTTGGGCCAGTCCCCAGTTTGGGCTTGTCCCCAGTTTATTGGGCTTGTCCCCAGTTTATTTTATGGGCTTGTCCCCAGTTTGTTGGGCTTGTCCCTAGTTACATGGGCTTGTCCCCAGATTACACGGGCTTGTCCCTAGTTGCACGGGCTTATCCCCAGAATATTTCTTGGGCTTGTCCCCAGTTTAATGGGTTTGATCCCAGTTAATAATATGAATTATTTGCAGCGGATTTTCTAAGTTTTTCCCGAAGATCAAGAAACTAAGAATCCCGGATCCTACAGCTACTCTTGTAAGGAACATTAAGAGTTCAATACTTCTAGTAACTTAGGTCTATCTAGACCTTCTGGTATGATTTTTATTGATTAACTTATGTATGATATTTGTTTCAATAAATTTGGATATTCCAGTTGGAAAGGCTATTCGTTTAAAGTTATTTGATTACTAAAATCTTTAGCTATTTTCAGGATACTTTATCCTAAATTTGCCCTTTGAGGGAATTTTTTCTTATATGAATTTTATCAACTATTAAAGATGTCTTATCCTAGGATTTATGATTTAAGGATATTCTTTCCTAAATGTTTTTTTGGATATTCTATTCTAAACGATTTTTAAGGATCTTTTATCCTAAAAACCTTTTACTCAAAATTATTTGTAAAACTATTAACAATGCTAAACTTAAATTTAACAAGTTTTTGAAGATAAATAACAGGTAGATAGTCAAAAGATTTATATATTAATTAAAATAAGCCCCAAGGACTTGTCCAAAATTCTTAACCCGGAATTCACCATACGAAAACATGAACCATCCATCCGGGTTAAGTGAAAGTTGCTAATAGTTCATAAGTGCAGGAAATTTAAAAACGGGGGCAACAAAGGCTTCATCCCCACAAACAGAGGATCCCTCCACCTTTGTCACCCCCGCAGATTGTCTTAAGGATCATGGATCCTTTATCCTAGTTACTATTGTTTAATACAGGCCATAGTACTTGTTCATAAAAACACCATAAAAGCAAAATAAAATGGGCTTGGGCCTTGTCTTTTGTATCCTTCATCGCCCGTTCATTCGATTGTTTCCGCCTCTACCGGTGCCTTGTTCCCACCTTCAACCTCATCTAGACCCTTCACACCACTTGTTCCTGCTTTGCCCGCTTCAACCACCATAGCTTCAGTCATATCCTCGCCTCTGTCCAAATCGATCAAGGCTTGCTTCCATTCTTTGATTTCCCATGAAGACTTATCAAAGGATGGATCATTGGCTTCGGTAACCTATTTGATTCTAGCTCGAGGACCGACTTGGCTGCCCATACCTTCGCCTCTTCATTAGCCCGGTTGATTTCGTCCTGCATCTGGACGGCCAGGACAGCAGCATGTGCCTCTATCTCTCTTTTCTCTTTGATCATCTTCAATATGGCCTTCTCCTTAGCAGCAGCCATTGATCTCAGCGCAGCGAGGCTCTTTTCATGCTCTGCGACTATCTTCTCATAGTGCTATCGGGCAGAATTGATGGCCTGTGAATGAAAGCGTAAGAAGCTTGGGAAGATGCTTGGAATAATAGAAATTGACAAAGATAAAGGATCCTTACAGTAGAAAGCATGTCCAAAATCTGCTTTTCAGCATCAAAGGGGCTCTCTATATCTGAACTCTTCTTTCTCTTGGACCCGGACTTTGTTCGAATTGTGATCGGGCGAGGCTCGGACGTAGGGGTTGATTTCGGGGTCTTTTTCTTGGTAAGCATACAATCGATATCCTTGAGGGAGAAATTGGAAGCAGATTTTCCTGATTTCAGAGCACCTGTAAACAGCAATTGACAGATAAGTTTTCAACTCTTAACACTTTTTTATACTAAGAATTATTATTCTTACTTGACATGATTGATTCTGAGTTTGATCATTGAAAAGATTCAATAAACTTTCCTTGAAAAGTCCTGATTACAGGATCCAGTGACAAAAACCTCTTCACTCTATCTTCAACTCCCGGAAGATCAGCCAACAAATCAAAATTATCGACTACACAAGTAATAAAAGTATTAGCAGAAGAATAGAGTATCCTATCTAGGTTACCTAAGGATCCTGCATCCTACCCTTTGGTATCCACTTTTTGGGAAGATTGGTTCCACCCGGAATAGAATAGAATCTTAAGAAGAAGAATTTGTTTTTCCAGATGGTATTATTAAGGGTGACTTTGAAAATGGGATTTTCTTGGTGAGGTTTCGATTTAAAGATAAAGCGTTTGGAACCGTGGGTAACAAAATTGTACAGATATGCTAATTCTGCTAGGCCGAACTCAACTCCCTCCTCTACGGTTATCCTTTCTATGGTATGAAGGACTCTCCACAACATTGGCGCGGCCTGGATATAAAAAATTCCCGCCAAATTGAAGAAACTTTGAGTAAAATTGGGGAAAGGATACTTATAACCTATGAGAAACGGTTGGGCCGGAAAGCAAACCCAGTTTTTTGAAATGTTGTCGCTACGGGCTGCGGAATCGAAGGGTCGAAAAACTGTATCGGCTGGGAAGTATGATCGGATTGCATCGATATCTGAATCTGTGAATTTACAGATTTCGGAAGAAGGTGATTGAAGGATATTTTGTGAGTAAAGGTCATCATGATGGAAAAAGAAGAGGAAGAAGATATAGAAGCAGTCGACATATCGAAGGAAGATTAACAAAAAGAAAGAAGGATACCTGAAAGACGCCTGGATCTGTGATTATAAGAAGATTATAATTATCAAATATATAGGCGGCATGTAATTATGGTTTGTAGATATTAAACCGCCTGACACACGTCTAATCATCTTCTGTTTTGCAAGGATTTGAATTTCAAAATGACAGCTGTATTCCACTGTCACCCGCCATTTTTGGGGCAATTGTTAGGCCATGAATTTTATACAGAGGATCCTTTATCCTTGATTGTCTTATGGATAGTTTATCCTTGAAATATATATCAGGATATAAAGGATCGACGGTCCTTGGTATTACTTGTTTACTAATGATTGTGTTTAGTATGGTGATGTGTTAAACAGGTGTAGCAACTTTAAGACGAACTTGCATCATTTATCCTCACAGAACATCCTCTTGCTAGAACGTGGATCCAGGATCCTACTTCAATGTAGCTGTTAATGGACAAGTTCATGTGAAGATAAACGTGCAAATATCAACAACGGCTATGAGACTCATTCTTCCGCTTATCTCTACTAGGTGGCTATTGGCACGTGGTCAAAGTTTGTGGAGCGGCTAGGTGGAAGACTTCCGGATAGATAGGAGATATAGTTAGTGATATTATCTTATTTAAATGAGCTATGATCGAGTAGAAAAACACATGTACTGTGACACACACTAGAGCAGAAACAAGCATTCTCTCTACACACTAGCTATCTTTGTAATCTCGATCATATACTACACCGCACTTGTAACCACCTTTTATTTATCAATATAATCGACGGTGATAGTTTTCACCGTCCGGGGGTTTTTTGTGTCGGAGACCACGATAATCATATACTCATCAACCAAAGGTTACCTTGTTGGTCCTTGATTGAAGTGATTCGACCAAATATTAGTTTATTAATCCTTGACCGACGTCATTTTTCAAAGATTACCTCGATAAGTTTTGACCGAAGTAAGACTATCTTGGTTAAGGGCTTTTTCCCTCGTAATCAAACCTTTGTGTTCACTAATATCGCGCTCATACACTTGTCATTCTCAAGTTAGCACCTTACCTCACATAACAGATTTGGATACTTGATCCTTTGCAGATTTTTGTCCAAAACAGGAAGGCAACAGGTTACCAAGAGCATGGAATGCTATTCATCTCAAGAAATACTTTTTCTAATCAGGATCAAGTATCCTCAGAAGGATCAAGGTTCCAGAAATTGGTAATATCTATCCGATCACTTATTCATTTCAGATTCTTATAAATTTAAGGATAATATATTTTTAACGTGTGTCTTTTTCCAAGTTTTAAATAACAATGCAGATTTCAATAAGAGATTCAATATCTAAGAGGTTGGCCACCTCTCCCTCACACTTAAGGTACTTTACTATTTCCCTTGGCCTAGTACACGATTGGATATGACCCCCGATGGTCATATCCCCCAAGGTTTAAAGGTTTTCATCTTTCTTATAAATTAGAGTTTCTACACTCTCGCCTGGAGCGCACGCTATCCAACGTATAGTCAGGGGCAACGGGACCAGTACACGTTTAGTGGCTGACAATTTCATTGTCTTCGGCTATATGGAGGATCCTACAATTTATGGTAGACGTACCATACCACCGGTTTATAACGTTTTCACGTTATCTCAAGACAAAGGTTTTTAACATTTTCATGTTAGCTAAGGTTTTGGCGTGTTCACGTCACTCACGTTTGGGCTAAATCCCGATTTGGGCGAGTCCCCAGTTCACATCCGTATCCTTGGGCCAGTCCCCAGTTTGGGCTTGTCCCTAGTTTTTGGGCTTGTCCCCAGTTTAACACCAGTTCACGGGCTTGTCCCAAGATTATATGGGCTTGTCCCCAGATTACACGGGCTTGTCCCCAGTTACACGGGCTTATCCCCAGTTGCACGGGCTTGTCCCCAGTTTATTTTTTGGGCTTGTCCCCAGTTTATTGGGTTTAATCCCAGATAATATCACAAGTTATTTGCATCAGGTATCATAAATTAGATTCTGAGGATTACCGAAGGATCAATACTTACGGATTCAAAATCCTTAAATTCAGTTTTATAAGGATTGCAAAAGGATCAATACTTATGGTAACTTAGGTCTAACCAGACCTTACGGTATGATTTCTGTTTATCGATTTATACTTATTTGATTTTAGTTTATATCTTCATAAATATAAGGATTCATTATTCTCAATCTATTTTTATAAGGATTTAAGATCCTGGTTTATTTTTGCAAGGATATTCTATCCTAAGAACTTTTTACTAAAGAATATTTCCCTAAACTTTCAACAAGACTAAAGCTATATCAAACAAACTTTTAAATTAACAGACAATCAACAGATAGACAAAAGATATTGTTTATTAAACTTACTTGCAATTACCAAAAATCTTAACCCGGATTTCACCATTCAAAAAATGGAACATCCACCCGGGTTAAACAGGGGTTACTAGATGTTCATGATTTGCAGGGAGAAGGATATACAGCCGGAAGGGAAGTTCCCAAGGAAACTCCATGATATATGACAATTATATCCAGCTTGTCAAATCTCATATGCTTTTGCAGGAAGTTTGAATTCAAAGGCAAAATGACAGCTGTGATCTTATCACAACCGCCATTTTGGGGGCAATTGTTAGTGCACATAAATTTGACACTGTGGATACATTATCCTGGTATAAGTTCTTGGATCAGTGATCCTTAGTCAGATCCCGTCAGGATCAAGGATCCTCAGTACTTATTATTTGCTAACGATAGTTTCATGTGTATAACAATATATTTGACAGATGTAACGGCTAAGAGACCTGGTCTACCCCCTATTTCGCAGCCTGAGTGATGGAGCACGTGGTCAAAGTGGCAGTTACGTTTGTATTGAAGACAACGGAGGATTTTTAGGGATTATTAGTTAATAGTCTTTATTATTCATAACTCCATTGAGTTATTATCTTTTATGTATAAATTAAGGCTATGATCAGCTAGGAAAACACACCCAATACACAGCAACACTCTATTCACAATGAATTCAGCAACATACACACACACACTTAGAAATTATTGTATCACTGATCATAATCTCCACCATTGTAACCCGATTTTTGATTAATATAGTGGTGATAGACAATTTGTCATCACCCGGGGTTTTTGTTCCGGCGATCCGACCAAGATCAAGGGCTTTTCCTCGTTACAAATCATGGTGTTCTTCATTATTTCATTCATACAATCGTTGTTAATATCATAGCACTATACCTCACATTTATATATTTGGATACATTATCCTTAGTAGATTTTTGTCCAAAACAGATACGTCCATATAATGTATAGAAAATATATAGATGCTATATCTTAAATATTTTTAACGGAAAATTTCATAAAAAAGACTAGCACGAAACTAGCGAAAACCCCAGGATAAACAACCAACGAAGTCAAAAGGCATAAAGAAAAACAACAAACTACAAAAAAACAAAATCACAAATGATCAACAGAGACTTTAAACCCTTCTTCTATAGTTTTGCAAACAAGATCTTCCATGCTCTCGAAATTCATCCCCAAGTCACGAGCCAACCAAATCATTATCACAGGCTGTAGATCAATCCTTAACAACATCTTGTAAATCATACCCTTCCTCGTTTAGCAAATTAACCCGGAGATGTTTGTCACACCCTGGCCAAAGGCGGCGGAACATGTCGGGGTGCAACAAATTGCCCATGAACAACAAAACACTATTAAAGTGACAATATTTAAACAACTCATTAATTTCATTCAATCACCAAAGCAACACATCTCGTTCATACAAATAAATACCAAACACAAGAAATAAATATTTTTCATTCTTCAAATAACCTAACGCTATCAAATAGAATGGCGTCTTCAAACTCCAGGTCAAGTAATAATCAAACCTGTAACAATGCATAAAATAATATTTGTCAACATGTATGTTGGTGAGCAATTTCATAGTTTTGAATATATATATATATATATATATATATGAGCGAAATCCACAAACGTATATGAGACTATAAATAAAAGTATCAATCGTGGTATATAAAACATATGTAAATGAGGATCATTTCTAATCGGTAACAACCGACTTACTTGGATGGTCAGGCCATATTCTACTAGCACAAGGCTAAAGTGGTTAGGGGAGCGTATGATCATACTTATTGAGGCTCAACAACAACATAAAAATAAACATTCGTGCAAGTAAAGCATATGAAACATATAACACACAATAGAGTGAGTATTCTAAGTCTCATACACCCTAAAGTTTATGGTTTGAGGATCGAGTATATTAAATCATTATTGTTTTGAATAAGTATGTGTTTTGGTCAAAAATCGTTTAAGGATCAAGTAACCAAATTTGTAAGGTGAGGTCTAGTGCTATTATGGTAATAACGAGTATGTAATGATAGCAAACACAAACAAGAGGATGTGTTACGAGGAAAAGCCCTTGATCTTGTTCGGATCTCCGGCAAAAAAAACCGGGTTACAAATGGTGGAGTTTATGATCAAAGATTACAAAGTAGCTAAGTGTGGGTGTGAATTTCTTGGAGAGTTCTTGAGAGAGTGTTTATGAACGTGAGCAGCAAGTTAATGAACGAATGTATGTGTATGTGACCTAATTTGATCATAAACTCAATATATAACTAAAATAAAAAGCTAACTAATGTCCTATAAATCTGCCACTTCTCCCACTAGCTTAGTCCTTCACTTTTAACCACGTGCTGAAGGAGCCTTGTAGCGAAATATATAGTAAACCAGGTCCTGGAGGCGCTATATCTATCAAATATAAGACTACATATGAGAAACAATCGTTAGTAAATAATAAGTACTGAGAATCCTTGATCCTGACAGGATCTGACTAAGGATAACTGATCCAAGAACATATGTCAGGATAACGTATCCACAGTATCAAATTTATGTGCCCTAACAATTGCTCCCAAAATGGCGGATGTGATAAGATCACAGCTGTCATTTTGCTTTTGAATTCAAACTTCCTACAAAAACATATGGGATTTGACAAGTTAGATATAATTATCATATATCTATAGAGTTTCCTTGGGGACTTCCCTTCCAGCTATATATCCAACTCCTCTTATTCTCCCTTCAAAACATGAACAGCTAGTAACACATGTTTAGCCTGGGTGGATGGTCCATATTTTGAATGGTGAAGTCCGGGTTAAAACTTTTGGTAATTGCAAGTAAGTTTTATAAATAGTCACTTTTAACCATTGGTTGATTGTTTATATATTATGAAAGCATGTATATTATAGCATTAGATTTATTGGTAGCTTTGAAATAAAGTTTTAAGAATATATTTTCCTTATAAAAACAAATTGAGAATACCGGATCCTTATATCCATAAAGATATAAGTTAAAATCAAACAAGTATAAATTGATAAACTGAAATCATACCATAAGGTTTAATTAGACCTAAGTTACCATAAGTGTTGATCCTTCCTCAATTCTTGTAAAAAATAAATTAAGGATCCTGGATCCGTAAAAGTTAATCCTTCTGTGATCCTTAGAGTTGAACTTAGGATACCTGATGCAAATACTAATGACACTAATTGGGATTAAACCCAACAAGCTGGGGACAAGCCCGTGAACTGGGGACAAGCCCGTGAACTGGGGACAAGCCCAAAAACTAGGGACAAGCCCAAACTGGGGACAGACCCAAAAACTGGGGACAAGCCCAAATTGGGGACTGGCCCAAAGATACGGATGTTAACTGGGGACTCGCCCAAACCAGGATTTAGCCCAAACGTGAGTGACGTAAAAACACCAAAACCTTAGGTATGGTACGTCTACCATAAATCGTAGGATCCTCCATATAGCCGAAGACAACGAAATTGTCAGCCACTAAGCGTGTACTGTTTCCGTTGCCCCGGACTATACGCTAGATAACGTGCGCTCTAGGCGAGAGTGTAGAAACTCTAATATATAAGAAAGATTAAAACCTTTAAACCTTGGAAGATATGACAATCGGGGGTCATACCTTAATCGTGGTCAAGGCCAATGGAAATAGTAAAGTACCTTCAACGTGAAGGGGAGGTGGTCAACCACTTAGTCATTGAACCCCTTACTAGAATCCTGCATTGGTAATTAAAACTTGGAAAAGACAAATGTTAAGAATACATTATCCTTAATAGTAAGAATCTGAAATGAATAAGTGATTAGATATATATTACCAATTTTAGAATCCTTGATCCTTGATGGATGCTTGATTTTCTAAGGATACTGGATCCTGGCAAGAAAAAATACTTCTTGAGATGGATAGCATTCCATGCTCTTGGTAACCTGTTACCTTCCATAGTAAGCAAATTTTATGCCCCATTTCATGCCTCTGATTCGGTAAGGTAGGGGCCTTCCCACTTAGGTGCTAGATCTCCTTCTTGAAATCTTTGAATCTTGATACTCTTGTTGTATGTCCCAGCTACCATTTGTTGATATGCTGCCATTCTAATCTTAGCTAGGTCTATGAGCTCTTCAACGGTATCTAGGTCTTCGAGAAGGATTTCATTATTGGCTTGAGGATCACGGATGCTTGTTCTGGCAGTGGGAACCACCATCACCGTAGGGAGTACGGCTTCTGAGCCAAACACCAAGGAGAAGGGTGTTTGACCTGGTGTATTCTTTGGTGTTTTTCTATCAGCTCAAAGAACATAAGGAAGTTCCTCTGCCCACTTGCCTTTCTTGGATCCTAGTTTCTTCTTCAAGTTGCTGATGATAATCTTGTTACTTGACTCTGCCTGGCCATTAGCTTGAAGATGAATTGGTGTGGGGGTAATCATTTTGATGCCCCAACTGTCACAAAAGTTAGTGGTTCTTTTCCCGATAAACTGGGAACCATTGTCACAAATAATTTCTCAAAGGATACCAAATCTAGTAATAATATTTCTTTTAATGAAAGATATCACCTCTTTTTCGCGTACTTGTACAAAAGCTTCAGCTTCTATCCACTATGAGAAGTAATCAGTCATGGCAAGCATAAACACTCTTCCTCCTGGTGCTTTAGGTAGCATACCTACAATATCCCATGCCCCACTTCATGAAATGCCATGATGAGGATATAGGATACATAGGCTCTGCCGGCTGGTGTAGAATGTTGTCGTGCCTTTGACATGAATCGCACTTCTTTGAATACTCCATAGCATCTCTCTTCATAGTTGGACAGTAGTATCCTGTTCTCAGAATTCTAGAGAATAGGGCTCTACCTCCAGTGTGATTACCACAATCTCCTTCATAAAAGTCTTTGAGCACCTCTTGAATTTCATGATCTTCGATACACCTCAAATATGGACCCGCAAGAGATTTCCTACATAGAATATCATGTAATAATATGTATTGTGATACCTTAAGTTTTAAGGATTTAGGATTCTTTGTGGCAGGAATCTCTCCATTTTGAATGAAGTTTTTGATTGGGAGGATCCAGGATCTTTGATTATTTGAGGATAATGGATCCCAAAGCACAATCTCTTTGTCAGTTGTTAACTCCATAACTTCTTATTCTTCTATTGCTGGTGAGAGTATATGGATGATTGGGATCTTCATAGCTTCTAGATTCTTCAAGGATGAAGCTAGATTTGCCAAAGCATTTGCCCCAACATTTTCTTCCCTTGGTACCTGTTCAATACTAAAAGAATCGAAGAACTTTGACAGTTCTTTCACAATGTCTAAATATTTGATTAGTTTTTCTCCTTTATTAGCATATGAGACATTAAAGTGGTTTGCTATTAATAATGAACCTATATACAATTGAAGATACTGCAAACATGCGATCAGAGCTTCATACTCTGCTTCATTATTCGTGGCTTGAAACTCACATGCTATAGACTAGGGTATTATTTCCCCCGTGGCAATTTCAGTAGGATACCCAATCATGTTCCTCTTACGTTGGAAGCTCCATCTGTGAAGAGGATCAAATGATTCTTGGTTTCTTCGAGTTGTTGAACCTCCAAATCGGCTTCCTTTTGTATGTCACTACTGAAATAAACCACTAAGTCTGATAGCGCTTGTGACTTGATGGCTGTTCTGGACTCATACTGGATATCAAATGCACTCAGCTTCACGGACCACTTGACCATTCTTCCTGACAATTCTGGTTTTCTGAGCACATTCTTAACAAGATAATTAGTTCTCAAAATAATAGTATGAGTCTCAAAGTAATGTCTTAATTTAGTAGAAGCCCTAATAAGTGCAAGAATTAATTTTTCTAAATGAGAATACCTGGCTTCAGCATCTATAAGACTTTTACTTACATAATAAATGAGATGTTTTTCACCTTCATGATCCTTCACAAGAATAACACTTACCGCATTTCCCGAGACAGCTAGGTACAAGTATAAGGATTCTCCATCCATCGGCTTCATTAATGCTGGTGCTGAGGATATGTAATCCTTTAAGGCTTTGAGTGCAGTCTCATGTCTCTCCATCCACTCGAACTTCTTATTCTTTCTAAGGATATCATAAAAATCCTTACACTTCTCTGAGGATCGAGAGATGAACCTATTCAAAGCTGCAATTCTTCCGGTCAACCTTTGCATATCCTTTGCATTCACAGGAGACTTCAGGTTGATGATGGCCTTTTTCTGTTCAGGGCTAGCTTCTATACCCCTGTTAGTGACCCTATTACCAAGGAACTTTCCCGCCTTAACACCAAAATGGCATTTAGTTGGATTAAGTTTCATGTTATATTGGTCAAGGATATTTAATGCTTCTACTAAGTCTTTAAGGTGGTCTGCCTTCTTGGACTTGACAACTATGTCGTCTATATAGACTTCCATGGTTTTCCCTAACCGGTCTTTAAACATCATGTTGACTAAGCGTTGGTACGTTGCACCTGCATTTCCTAGTCCAAAAGGCATGACAATATAGCAATATATTCCAGTAGGCGTCATGAATGTTGTGTCTTCTTGATCAGATGGTTCCATCTGAATTTGTTGGAATCCAGAAGAAGCATCCATAAAAGTTAACACTTCATGTCCTGCCATTGCATCCACCATGGAGTCTATATGTGGTAATGGGAAAGGATCCTTGGGGCATGCCTTGTTTAAATTAGTGAAATCGATACACACCCTCCACTTTCCATTCTATTTTGAAACAACAACCACATTAGCCAACCATCGAGGATACATAACCTCTTTGATCATACCGGCCTTAAGAAGATTTTCAACTTCTTGTATGATCGCGTTCCTTTTAGGAGCGAATTTCCTTCGCTTCTGATGGACGTGTTTAATAGAAGTATCAAGGCCTAACTTATGAGCTATTACCTCTTTTGAAATACCTGTCATGTCTAAATACTTGAAGGCGAATGTAGATTTACGCTGCTTGAGGAAGGATACTATATCCTCTTCAATGCTAGCAGGGATACTGGATCCTAGGAAAACTTTCATGTCTGGATCTTCAGGTTCTAATGATACCTCTTTCAGATTTTGCTCCCGAGCCTCCAGTACTTTCATAAGATGTTGTCGTGGTTGCTATGCTATCGTTTGTTTGGCCGCCGGCTTCAGGGACGAAGAGTAATAATTCTTAGCTTCCATCTGGTCACCATCTATCCTTACTACTCAATAACGGGTCGGTAATTTGATACACTGGTGATAAGTAGAAGCTACAGCCTTCATTCCTTGTAAACAAGGCCTGCCAAGAATAACGTTGCAATAAGACAAATTATCAATAACACAAAAATTTTTGTAAGAGTTAACCCTTCAATGTATACAGGGAGTTTGATGTCCCCCATTGTTTTCTTGGTTTCACCACTGAAATCAACTAGCACGGATGTTCGGGGAATAATCTCTGAGTCTGGGATGTTCATCTTCTGGAGCACATCATAATGAATGATGTTAAGCGAGCTTCCCCCGTCGACTAGGATCCTGCGCACGTAATCGTTTGCAATAAAAAGAGTCACAATCAAACCGTCATGTTGAGGATCCAGGATGCTTGATTTGTCTTCTTCGTCAAAGAAGATTCTCTTGTCAGTTGTTAAGGTAGTGGAGATGACTGGTCGCTCCCCATTCTCTAACTTTTTTTCTTTAGCGTGCCTTTTGGCTGCGGAGAAGGAAGTTCCACATATGACCGAGCCACCAGAGATGAAGTTGATGACTTGTGCATCTGGTGGGGGCGGAGTTTCTTTCTGAGGAATGTCTTCAGGATCCTGGATCCTTGACTTTTTTCTTCCCAAGAGCTCTTTGAAATGACCCTTGCTCAGGAAGTATCCAATTTCCCTCCTTAAACCAATGCAGTCATCAGTCATCTTGCCAAAATCCTCATGGAATGCACACCATTTGGATTTCTTCTCTGAAGGTCGTTGACTTCTCGTTTTTCCGAGGCCACCTTGCTTTCTCTCCAAGATCCTTAATGGCACAAATTAAGCCATGAGTATCAACAGAGAAGCAATACTCGAAAATACTTGGCTAGTCCTCATTATCATCTCCTTCTTCAACTGCCCAGACATTTTTATTGTTGAATTTGGAGTAGGGCTTCAAGTTGTTGTTCCTGAACAAGGATCCTTATTTCTTATCAGGAGATTCTTGCTTCGTTTGAGCCCCTAACCATTCCTGGATCTTCTTGTCATTGTCTAGTCGTATGAATCTGAGTGCCCTGTTTCTGACTTCATCTAAGGTCCCGCAAGGAGTCATCACAAAATCATCATAAAAGGGGGATCCCCTTTGAAGTCTCATCTTGAATGCTTAAACAACCGTAGCCATATCAAGATTAGGGATTTCTAAGGCTTCCTTGCCAAACCTTGTAACAAAATCCCTAAGGGATTCATCATAAGGCTGGACAATTCTATACAAATCACTAATTAACTTTTCAAAATTTCCTACTACAAGAAAACTGACTGTTGAATAAGTTAACCAAATGCGAAAAGGAAGTAACAGAGTAAGGAGGAAGACTTAGCAGCCATTTAAGTGCAGATCCTTTTAGTGTGGATCCGAAACCCCTGCATAGACAAGCCTCCTTGAGTTTTTCAGGTATTGGATTAATCTCCATCCTCTCCCTGTATTGAGCCACATGCTCTTTTGGATCAGTTGTTCCATCATACACCTTCATGTTGAATAAGTTAACCAAATGCGAAAAGGAAGTAACAGAGTAAGGAGGAAGACTTAGCATCCATTTAGGTGCAGATCCTTTTAGTGTGGATCCGAAACCCTTGCATAGACAAGCCTCCTTGAGTTTTTCAAGAATTGGATTAATCTCCATCCTCTCCCTGTATATCCTGCATAGAGTTAAGGTTAGTGTCTAAGGATATGTGATTATATGTGTTACCTCTCGGTTGAGTGAATGTTGGCATCCCAGAAGAATAGCCTATATAAGAAGCATCTGCCATGGGAGTTGGTCCACTAGAGGAAATGGTCTGCTTGGGGATGATGTCTCCTTCATCAACCTCTGAGGACCTTTGATGTTGAATTCCTGAGGATCCCTGATTCTGCCAGAAGGATCCTTGAGGTTGGGAGTTGAAGGATCCTTGATGATACATTCCAGAGGATCCTGGTTGACGGATGAATGATCCTTGTTGAAGGAGGTTGGGAGTTGAAGGATCCTTGATGATACATTCCAGATGATCCTGGTTAAAGGATGAATGATCCTTGTTGAAGGAACGAGGATCCTTGAGCTTGCTGACCCATGGACCCTTGTTGGAAGATAGATGATCCTAGCTGAAGGAACGAGGATCTTTGAATCTGCTGACCCATGAACCCCTGTTGAAGGATAGATGATCCTTGAGCATGTTGAGCCAAGGATCCTAGAGTGGTGAAATCCAGCATCCTAGGCATCAAAGAAGTCTGATCCTCCAGTGGCCTCTTGTTCTTCTTAAGGATCAAGTAACCAAATTTGTAAGGTGAGGTCTAGTGCTATGATGATAATAACGAATATCTAATGATAGCAAACACAAACACGAGGATTTGTTACGAGGAAAAGGCCTTGATCTTGTTCGAATCACCGGCACAAAAACCCCGGGTGATGACAAATGTCTATCATCAGTTTATTAATATAGAAATCGAGTTACAAATGGTGGAGTTTATGATCAAATATTACAAAGTAGCTAAGTGTGTGTGTGAACTGATTGGAGCTTGAGAGAGTGTTTATGAACGTGAGCAGCAAGTGAATGAACGAATGTATGTGTATGCGACCTAATTTAATCATAAACTCGATATATAGGTAAAATAAAAGCTAATTAATGTCCTATAGATCCGCAACTTCTCCCACTAGCTTAGTCCTTCACTTTCGACCACGTGCTGAAGAAGCCTTGTAGCGAAATATATGGTAGACCAGGTCCTGGTGCCGTTATATCTATCAAATATAAGACTACATATGAGAAACAATCGTTAGTAAATAATAAGTACTAAGGATCCTTGATCCTGACAAGATCTGACTAAGGATAACTGATCCAAGAACATATGCTTGGATAACATATCCACAGTGTCAAATTTTTGTGCCCTAACAGTATGCATGTTACCCCCAAAGTATAAAAGGGAAAACGGGGGATGAAATGTACTCACATGAAATAAGTAACTTGAAGGATAGTTTGTGATAAAACGGGGGATGGGTAAGTTCAAAGGGGATACTTTGAGAAGGACAAGGTTGCCAACATTGAACTCGAGGGGTTTTCGCCGTTTGTCGGCATAGCTCTTTTGGCGACTTCTAGTTGCGAAGAGATTTTTGTGGATTTGATCAATACGGTCGGTAGTGTCTTGGACCATCTCGGGACCGGTGATTTGGGCTTTACCAATCTCGTTCCAACAAATCGAAGAATGACACTTAAAATCATAAAGAGCTTGTAAAAGAGCCATATTAATGCTAGAATGATAACTATTGTTGTAAGAGAATTCGATAAGCGGGAGATGAGAATCCCAATTTCCACCAAAGTCAAGAACACAAGATCGAAGCATATCCTCAAGGGTTTGGATTGTATGCTAGGATTGGCCATCGGTTTGAGGGTGATAAGTGGTGCTAAGATCGAGGCAAGTGCCCAAAGCTTCTTGAAGCGATTTCCAAAAATGGGAGGTGAAACGAGCATCACGATCAGAAATAATGGTTAACGGAATACCATGGCGGCATAAAATTTCACGAACATAGATTTGAGCGAGTTGTTCAACAGAGTACTTCTCGCAGATCAGGATGAAGTGAGCCGATTTGGTTAATCGATCAACGATGACCCAAATGCTATCATTTTGCTTTTGAGTGGGGGGTGTAATTTGGTGATAAAGTCCATAGCAGTGTCTTCCCATTTCCAAACGGGAATAGGAGGTTGCTCGAGTAAACTAAAAGGTTTTTGATGTTCGGCTTTAACCTTTGAGCAAGTAAGACAATTTGAGATATAAAGTGCTACGTCCTTTTTCATACCCGACCACCAATAAATAGATCGAAGATCGAAGTACATTTTATCTGCACCGGGATATATGGAATATCGCGACATATGAGCTTTTTCGAGAATGAAAGTACGAAGTTCATCATGATCGGGAACCCACAAACGATTGAGAAAATAAAGCAAGCCATCGGTTTGGTTTCGATTTGAAGTTCGGCTCCACATGACATTTCATAATACATATTGCCTTCATCAATGGAGGCGCATTGGGCTCGATAGATGCGGTCTTGGAGATTGGTTTGGATGATGATGCTATGAATCAGATGGGATTTGGCATTAACTTTACGACTAAGGGCATCGGCCAAGACATTCGATTTATCGGGATGGTAGCGAATTTCACAATCGTAATCACTAAGTAATTCGGCCCGTCTACGTTGTCTCATGTTGAGATCTTTTTGGTCAAAGATGTGTTGAAGACTTTTATGATCAGCGAATAAAATACATTTTGTGACATAAAGATAATGTCTCTAGATTTTGAGAGCGAAAACGATGGCACCAAGTTCGAGATCATGAGTCGTGTAATTCTTTTCGTGAACCTTAAGTTTTCTTGAGGCATATGCGGTAACTTGACCTCGTTGCATGAGAACGCAACCGAGACCTTGGTTAGAGGCATCGAAAAATACCTTAAAGTCGTTGTTTCCATCAAATGGGAGCTTTGCAAAGCATATGCTTTAGAGTTAGGAAAGCTTCTTCTTGTTTTGGTCCCCAATCAAAAGTTTTCCTTCATGAGTTAGTGCGGTGAGGGGTAACGAGAAGTTTAGAATGAATCACCGATAATGCCTGGCCAAACCAAAGAAAGATCGAACTTCCGTGGGTGTGGATGGAGTTTTCAAATCTTTTACGGCCTCGATTTTGGCGGGATCAACATGAATACCTTTATCGTTGACAATGTGTCCCAAAAATTGAACTTCTTTTAACCAAAATTCGCATTTTGAGAAATTGTGTAACATCACGAAAATATCGGGTCAAAAATATCAAAGTTCAAAAGTCCAAGGATCAAAAATGAAAAATTCTGAATTCGCGGTCGATCGCGATACGCGACGTACTTGGACACAACACTATCACGAATCGCGATGGCGATGTCTAACAGCCCGACACATGTCATGCCACGTGTCAACACGTGGCACTCCAACTGACACGTGTCACCACGTGTCAAAAGGCCATGATAATGTGACATGTGTCCTGCCACGTGGCACCGCGTCTGCCACGTGGCAGACCTACGTATGACTCATCAACCCTACGTCGCGATACGCGACGGGGTTCTTTCTGGCCATCGCGTATCGCGATGGCATGGCGACTCGGCCTATAAATAGAGGCATTTGGCCTCTCATTTTCCACACACCATTCACACATCTCTTTCTCTCTCTAGAATACTCTCACACTCTCTCTCTAAAAATTACCTCGATAAACGTGTACCGACCACCTCGTAATCCGTACTAATAAACCAACAATACACCGACATACCGACGACATCATCTCGATGTATGTGCCAACGTGAGACGACCCCACGTTCCGCCTCGAAGTACGTGACGACCCAAGACGAACCGACGACCCGCCTCGAAGTACGTGCCGACCCGAGAACCAGACGATCCGCCTCGAAGTGCGTGCCGACGAGACTTGAAGACCGGCGTACCTCGATTTGCCTGCCAAGGACGTGTTGATCAAGATTCTCGATATGCGTGCCAACGTCGAAGTGCTGCCGGTGAGTTTAGAAAATAATAAACCAAACAAGGTATGTATAATGCCCGAATAAATATTAATAAAATAATAAATGCTTAAATCTTAGTCAAGGGTATAGTCAATACCTCGAAAATAAATAAAAGAAAATAAAGAAAAGAAAATATAAAGATAAAGATAAAAGTATAAATCTTAAATATAGTATGATTATTATTTAAATAAATTTTAATAATAATAAAATGAGAAAGAATAAAGAAATAATAAAAGAATCTTTATTAATAAATAAAGATAAAAATATTATATATTGTTTATAATTATTAATATCAAACTAAATGATATACGTTGTTGGAAAACATAGATTTTTAGCAACAAAAACATAACAGACTAAAGGTCCGAATATGAGAATAAGAGATATATGATTTGAACTATAGGTTCAAACATATTATAAAAGAAAAAGGAAAATAAAAGTAGAAGATAGTTATAGTTGAAAATATTATTTAAGTTTATTATTCTTAAATAATAAGTAAAAGAAAAATATGCGTTTCTTAATAAAGAAGAAACGTAGAGTTTAAGAAAAGGAACACAAGTTAAACTAGAAGTTTATCTTGTAAAAGAAATAAGTTAAAAGAAAGAGTTTTACTTGAAAAAGTGTCACACCCCTCCCAGGATGGGGTACTTATAGTGACCAGTCAGTACAGACTTACAGCGAAAACGTAATCTTATATAAAAACTAAAATATTAGTTACATGTATAAATAGTACACTTACTAGAAACTTTAATGGTAACAGGATAAAACATCTAAACTCTTCGTACTCATACCAGCTAATCTCCATGTCCTTGTTTATCAACCTGTAATACATGCTCGGGTAAAAATACGTCAGCACAAAGCTAGTGAGTCACATAAACCGACATATTTAATAAAATGGTACTAAAACAATTTTATTGATCAAGTATGAGCTCATTGCATGTCATGTCATAATTATAGCCCGCCCGCTTCACGTTAAAGCCAGGTCAGCATCATATATTCGCACATACAGACTTTACGCACATCTGTTGTTGTATAAAATGCATGTCCCCTCGGGAAAATATAATGATCATTATAATATATATAACACCTTGGGTGCCACACCATATGTGTCATGCAAATACAAGATCAATCACAATCCATACAGTTTTATGGGCATGTATCAGAGTTTTGAAAATAGTTTAAGTAACTCATCTGAACAGACTTTCTTCAGTTACTATGGATCCACCCACTTAAGTGGAATCTATGATTTAATAAACTAGTTTACTTACCATGTCAAGAAAATAATATCTTAACTCTCATAGCCCTTCACATAGCAACTGTCATTATCGTGCACAACTATTCAAGTCCAGACAATGTTATGGTATTAACAACCATACCCACTAATTTACAATTAATGGTTCTTCTCAACCATTCTTGACCAAAATGGTCATATCACACCATAAAGCTAGTTGTGCACGTACTAGACAGATTATGCTTAGGACATACGCATTACCCTAATTAGTTGATACCCTTAGATCTCTATGTTTATTTATTATTAAAAATATTAAAGGGGTACACTTTTCACCCTATGGGTCATACCCGAGTTCTTAAATACATCTAATAATGTTTAACTACTTGTTTAATAATTAAAATAAACAGTTAATTAAATTATTAAAATAAGAATTAAAAAAAATACCTTAAAGGCGTTAGTGCTCCTAGTAGAGAATTGTAGTGGTTTCAAAATAAATGAAACTAATTCCTAATTTATATTCAAAATTGACCGATTTGAATAGGTCGGTTAAAATTAACGTTCAAGAAACTTTTAAGATATATATTATATTATATCCTTATTTTGGCTAAAATTATAAACGTAGTCTTTTAAAATTTCATCTCTACACACTCACACGTGCACTATAATTTTACTTTCACATTTAAAGACTATTAATTAAAATATTAAAAGTTAACTTAACTTGGTTAGTGAACACTGTAAAATTGTATGTTATGATTATGAGGTGAATGTCCCTTTCTATTTATCGGATAGTTAACCGACATAATTCACAATGTTGATTTACTCAAGTGAATAAAAAAATCTCTGAATATATGGAATACGTGTTCTGACTCCCAAAATCATTTACATTATTGTAATTATGTTATTGTAATTAATATACCTCAAATATTGTTTTTCTTTAATAACTCTAAAAATATAATGTTTTATAAAATTACATATATATCGTTAGGACGAGCTCATTTTTCTCTTTGTTTCGACCTAACTTTCATTAAAAATAGAGAAGGGTCAAATATAATATATTTGGTAGCATTATTTAACGATATCTCATAACGCTAAAAGCTCATCTAGATGCCTCATGTTTCAAATAGGCATTTTTACTTATTAGTAACTCGTTTAATATATATAAAATATAAGTTTCATATATTTTTATTTTTACCATAAAATAGGATGTTACAAAAAGAAAGAATGAAATAATATTCTAAACTAAAATGTTTAAAATAAAGAAAATATGTTTTGAACTAAAGGTTCAAAAAGAAATTAAAATCGAGGTAAATATTTTACAAAAAAGACTAGAGGTCTTAAGACGGATTGTATATCCGACTAACAAAAAGTTATACTCGTACTATAGGTGCGAGATAATAAAGAAGAGGGAAAGACCCTCGGATAGTGTATTGAAACTGATCCAAAAGAAAAGGCTATACTCGTACTATAGGTGCGAGATAGCAACGGGAAAGACCCTCGGACGGTGTATTGAAGCCGATCCAAATCGAAAAGGTGAATACGCCCCACTTTTACAAACTTGTTTATAAACGACTTAACATGTTATAAGAAAAAATTTAAATGAAACAAAGTGTCTCTAAAAACATTATAAATAAGAGTAAAAGCCTAGCCCTCAGGTTGTAGTATACGTTTGTCTGGATCCTTACATATGTGGTAAAATGCGGTGGGCACATCGCACCACGCTTGGTCACGACCTCCAGCCACGATGGGCCGGACTTAAGTATGTTCGAGTGAGACTGGCCATGTGTATATATTTGGTACCTAAGTATGTCGAAACGTTGTGTTGGAACTTATATTTTAGACCGACGCATCGAATTAATTTGTGGGTGAAAAATATATTGTTTGGTCTCAACCAAAGGTGGATGGCTTGAAGACCAAGTTAGGCTAGACTAGTATAAATAGATATTTTTATTCATTTATCTAGCATGAGTGACTGTATTGTGTATATGTGAGAATTAGGGTTTTATCCCTTTGAGAGAGTCTCCGCCTCCAGGATGAGCTCTCCTGGTGGCAGCTGATACTTCTTAATCGATTGTATATATGAATGTATGTATGAGTGTTTCATCTTAATGAGAATCATTCGGCTAATATTTCATACTACCATTTCTATCTTTTGTGTTTTGATTACAATTGTTCATCATATTATTGATTGTTAATCAAATCAGGCTCTCTTCCAATATACCTCATCCGTCCAGACATCTTTCAAGAGTGAATAGCGAGTTAGATTCGATCCTAACCCTAGAACCGAGCTCCACACCGATGTTATTACCGATTATTCACGCTTCCGCACCAGGGCTCGGTTCTGACAATTGGTATCAGAGCTGATTACTGCTATTTTAGAAATATTGTTGCTGATTGAAGATTTGAAGAAGAATGACGTAAGCAGACCACTGTTACATTGAAAAGTGACGTCAGCAGCTCTGTTCTTCATTTTTCTTCCAGATCTACAATCTTTTGGTGTTTTCTCTTCCTTGTTCTATTTCAAGTTTTAATCTTTATATTTAAATCTTGTTCTTATCGAATCAGACACCTCAGATCTGAACAATCGATTTTCAGATCTGAATATTTTTGAAACTCTTTTTTATAAAGAAATTACTTTTGTTTTCACAAAATGTCTGGTTATGAGGAACAAGAGGTATCAAGGAAACCAGCAAAGATTCAATGTGCAACTGATTTATGACACTGATTCTGCCTCTATGGCAAGTGGGAATGTTCCTCACTCTAGTGGTGGACATGGTCAAAGTTGTGATACACAGGCTTTACTTTCAATGTTCACTGAGTCATATAATGCATTTGTTGCAAAGAATTTGATTCACACAAGTGTAGTGCAAGATGATCTTGAGCAGATAGATGATGATGACTTGGAGGACATGGATTTAAAGTGGCAAGCAGCTACGTTGGCTCTTAGAAGCAAGAGGCTTTACAACAGGACTGGTAGGTCACTCCTATCAGGACCAAATGAAAGAATTGGTTTTGACAAGTCAAAAGCCATTTGCTACAACTGCCAACAGCCTGGTCATTTTGCAAGAGAATGTAACATGCCAAGAAATTTCCAATTAAACCAATTCCAGAACCAACCAAGAAATCAGCAACCTCAGTATCAACAGCAGCCTCAATATCAGCAGAGACCAAACAACAACAACTTCAACAACAATTTTTACTCGATTGTCAGAACCGAGCCCCGGTGCGGAAGCATGAATAATCGGTAATAAACATCGGTGTGGAGCTCGGTTCTAGGGTTAGGATCGAATCTAACTCGCTATTCACTCTTGAAATATGTCTGGACGGATGAGGTGTATTGGAAGAGAGACTGATTTGATTAACAATCAATAATAGGATGAACAATTGTAATCAAAACACAAAAGATAGAAATGGTAGTATGAAATATTAGCCGAATGATTCTCATTAAGATGAAACACTCATACATAAATTCATACATACAATCGATTAAGAAATATCAGCCTCCACCAGGAGAGCTCATCCTGGAGGCGGAGACTCTCTCAAAGGGATAAAACTCTAATTCTCACATATACACAATACAGTCACTCATGCTAGACAAATGAATAAAAATATCTATTTATACTAGTCTAGCCTAACTTGGTCTTCAAGCCATCCACCCTTGGTTGAGACCAAACAATATATTTTTCACCCACAAATTAATTCGATGCGTCGGTCTAAAATATAAGTTCCAACATCTCCCCCTAGACCGATGCCATCGAATTTCTTCCATGATCACCTTATAACTTGTTGTCTTTCGTTGAAATTCTACCCCTCACGTTAAGCTTCTCCCATTGTTCATTTCGAAATATCACTCTTATATCACTTTTGGATATAGTTGTACGGGCATATGAACGAGGCTTTGAACTTCAAAGATCAACTTCAAGTAACGAGGATATCACAAAAAGAAATAAACTCAATGTGATCATCAAATGATCTTCAATTCTTAACTTGAGTCTTTTACTTGATTTGAAGCAAGCCATTTGCAATGAAATTCAAAGATTTTTACTCCCCCAATTTCGTTGCAATTGTCTTTAATAAATGTGTCTTCAAATCAAGTGTGGGTGAAACAATCTTGATCATCCTTATCAAGATTGTAAAAATCTGAAAATAAACATATTCATATGTTGGTTGACACTAAAAGTGATTAAATCCTTGATCATGGTCAACACTTGTTCTTGTAAAGCTTTTGATGAAGTCGTGAAATTGGATGAGGTTTGAATTCCATAAGCTTGTTGATGATTGGAGAAAAATTACCAAAATACCCCTGGTATATATCTTCCGTAGAGAACAGCTTGGTTAAACAGTCAACGGCACCAAAAATCTCAAAAGTTTCTTCAACACCTTGAAATGTTTCACAAACTCTGTTTCCTAGCACACAGTGTGCTTGGGATTACTTTCCTAGCACAAAGTGTGCTTGGAAGCACTTTCCTAGCACAAAGTGTACTCGGAATAACTTTCCTAACACAAAGTGTACTCGGAATAACTTTCCTAACACAAAGTGTACCCGGAATAACTTTCCTAACACAAAGTGTACCCGGAAAGTAAAACACTTGTGATTTTTCAATTTTTGCACTAGTACAAAGTGTACTCGGAAGCACTATCATAGCACAAAGTGTGCCCGGAAATCAAAACACTTGTGATTTTTCAATTTTTACACTATCACAGAGTGTGCTCGGTAGCATTTCACTAGCACAAAGTTTGCCCGGAAAGCAAAACACTTGTGATTTTTCAATTTTTCCACTATCACAAAGTGTGCCCGGAAGCACTTCACTAGCACAAGGTGTACTTGGGACTTAAAGATAGTTTTCTTGAGAAGACCAAGGATATGCAAGGGGTTACTCGACACTGGAACTAGATGTGCCCGAGATAAGATGTGCCCGAGATAAAGTGTGCCCGAACCAAAAGTTGTGCTTGGGCAAAACACAAACTGTGCCTGAAGCAACACTTAACCATTATCATTACTCGAGAACAATCTTATATGTTCATTGTATGCCCGGTACATCAAAAATTCATTTCTGCATCATCAATCACTGATTTGCCCTTGCAGAACCTGCTTGAATATTCACTTTGCATTTGCTACAACAAACAATGATAATATTGCCTTTAGTACCTGTTCATTCTTGACTTGTACCTTCTTTATACCAGTTTGTACCAATGGCAACGTTTTCCAACATACCATATCCTGTTTGTGCAGCACACTTATTAAAATCAATATTAAGCAAACAAAACCCTAATTCTTTCATATCGAAAATGTAGTTCCGAAATCTGAAAAGAATCGATGAGCAGTATCCAGCTCATCTCGAAATAAACAAAAGAAATCTATCTTTATCCACAACCTTTTCAGATCTGGAAATCATCAAATGAACAGAGTTTCCCTAAAACGAGCCAAATAACACTGTTACATCAGATTTGGACCGTTCTGACCAAATAAACATGAAATTGATGTTGGATCTCCGAACTAATCATCAACCCAAACATCAATCCATATAACTTTCTCCGAATCATCAAATAATTTCAAAACCCCCAAAAATATTTCAACGAATTTCATCGTTTAACGTCCATGGTGGATTCAAGAGCGAAATGAATCTGTTCAGCGGTTAGTCTAAACGATTCGGTAACCCAGGCACTGATACCAATTGTCGGAACCGAGCCCCGGTGCGGAAGCGTGAATAATCGGTAATAACATCGGTGTGGAGCTCGGTTCTAGGGTTATGATCGAATCTAACTCGCTATTCACTCTTGAAATATGTCTGGACGGATGAGGTGTATTGGAAGAGAGCCTGATTTGATTAACAATCAATAATAGGATGAACATTTGTAATCAAATCACAAAAGATAGAAACGGTAGTATGAAATATTAGCCGAATGATTCTCATTAAGATGAAACACTCATACATACATTCATACATACAATCGATTAAGAAGTATCAGCCGCCACCAGGAGAGCTCATCCTGGGGGCGGAGACTCTCTTAAAGGGATAAAACCCTAATTCTCACATATACACAATACAGTCACACATGCTAGACAAATGAATAAAAATATCTATTTATACTAGTCTAGCCTAACTTGGTCTTCAAGCCATCCACCCTTGGTTGAGACCAAACAATATATTTTTCACCCACAAATTAATTCGATGCGTCGGTCTAAAATATAAGTTCCAACACGTTGCGTGTTTTGCTGGGTGACCTAGTGTAGAGACTCGAGTTTATAATAATATTGTTTTAACTTAATTATTCCTAAGCCAAGATGGGCCGAGACTTACGTGGTCTCGAGGGGTGATTAAGTAAAGTAAAATATTTTAGCGTCAGCGTATTCACCAGCATATCGCTGACGTATTTTTTTAACATTTGAGGAAAAGTTCAGCATCAAGAATTAGAGCCATTCATGAAATGGATGTTCGCAAGGTAGAGATGACTCATTTGTTTTAATTATTAAAATATTATAAACTATATGATTTGTAAAATAAAACGAGGTTTATAAATAAAAAGACTCAGATATTTATTATCCGAAAAGCTTTTTAAATAAATTTGAATATTATTACAAAATAAAAATTTGTAAATAAAATGTTTTAAGAGATATGTTACTATATTTCATAATATATATTAATACTTTTTAAAGACTTCCGCTAAACTCTGATATATTTACAAAACAGGTACCAACTGTTGGTCACACGCCTAGGTCGTAAGTCAGGGTGTGACAGGTTGGTATCAGAGCCATCGATCTTAGCGAATTAGGTATTCAGTTATACCTAGGCTTTGATCAAGTAATAAATAAAAATTTTATTTCATTATGTTATAAGTTAATAGTTTAATACGTAAAGTAACAACATCAAAATGTTATATATATATATATACATAAAGAATTAGGGATAAGAAAAGTACGGATAAGATAGGAACATTTTACATTTAAATTTTAATGTATAAATAGTCGACTATCATTCGACCAAAAGAACAAGGCAACTTCCGACAGAAAAGGAAGAAGAAAATACGACATTAGCTTTACCCCAAAATTTATTATATGAGTAGTAAAGGGGTTACAGCAACCAAAAACAAAGGAAATGTTTGAAAACAGCAAAGGAAAAATACTTGAAGCATGATCAAGTAAACCAATTAGTAGAAAATTTATTAGGGAAAAATACCCTAAAAAGGTATAATGAAGATCCTCATACATGATGAATGAGTGAACATGAATTATAAATTTCATAATAGAAAGTCTTGCGTAATACAAAATATGTTTTGATTCTTATGGATAATTAAACATATATATGGATTATTATAGCATGTCAAAAGAAGAAAATATAAACTCTTTCAAAGAATATAGAAGCGAGAAGAACGTTAGAAATATAGCAATGAATGACCGAATTGGAGACGAGGTTTGTGAAATGATTAATGAAGCTATGGCTCCGATAATTAGAATCAAGAAAAAGGACTCAAAGCGAGCCTGATTCCTCAAAGAGAGTTGTAACCAATTTAGTCATGAAAACAAATTAAGGAATAAGAAGAAACCTAAACTTCAACCGGAAAATGTTTTTAAGAGTTATAAAACCTATGAGCCTAAAGAAATTCCATGGAAACGAAAATACCATATCCACCTTGAAATGGCTTAAAGAACAAAAGTCAAACTTAAACAATATTGCTTGCACAAGTGAACAAACCATTTGGTGTTCTTCGAAAATGTTCAAGGATAAAGCTCTTAAATGGTAGAAAACATTAAAAGAAATAAAGTAATGCATAACTTAAGTTGGGAAGAATTTAGAGACATTATTCTACAAAAATTTTGTCCAATTAACAAAATAAAACAAGATCAAATCATGCCATGAGACCAGAAGGTTGTTAATAACAATCTCAAAGAATACAACGCTAAATTTTTGGAATATTGTCAAGTAACTCCACAATTAGATAAATTGAAGTATGACAAAATAATAAAATACATATCTGGGCTACCAAAAGAGACAAAAGGGGAAGTAAAATTACATGTACCACAAATAACCTCCGAAGTTATGATGGTAGCCAAATGTGTAATAAAAACCGAAAGAAAAAGAGATTAATAAAACAAAAGAAGTGAAGAAAAGTAAGAAAGAAAATGGATCGCCTAAACTCACCAGACCTATATGTGAAAATTATGGAAAAAGGCATCATGTGTTGGTACATAGATGTCAGTAGTTCATAGTCTAGCGTTTGTAATCGAGTCTGTAATGTAATTGTGTTTAAGTTTATCTTTATGTATGTAAGCGAAGTTGTCAACAAGTTCGCTTAGGCGAACTTGTTGAACACGCGAAGTTGTTGACAAGTTTGCCTAGGCGAACTTGTTCAACGAGCGAAGTTATTGACAACTTCGCCTGTGGCGAAGTTGTCGTGTATTTAAGTAACCTACGGGTTACTGTTTAGAGGTTGGTTTTTTCGAGAGTTTGTTTGAGAGTTAGTGATAGTGTGTGATCATTTCACGTGTCAAGTGTCTGTAATAGACGTGGTTCGAGTTATAATATAACGTGGTTTCGTTTGTATCGTGTGTTCGTGTTTTACGTATTCTACGCTCGTAACTACCTACGCAGGGATTCCGCACCTGCGCAGATAGCGATATCCCGTGTAAGATCCGTCCGGGAACCTACAATTGGTATCAGAGCTTAGGCTCGATTGTGAGGTTCGGGATTTCACGCGGGTGTAGAAAACGTCTCGTTTGACCTATTCGCGGGACGCGTTTTCGTTGGGATTGTGTTATACTCACCTTATACAGTCATATTCAAGCCGTTACACTGACCGGAAACTGCTAAATCGTCGAAAACAGATCTGAATATTTTCAGTGTTCTTCGGGCTAAGTTACTGTTCTTCAGGCGAAGTTGCCGCCATTGGAAGTAGGGTTTCGGCGAAGATATAAGGCTAAGCGAAGTTATCCACAACTTCGCCTACCTCATAAGTTCGCCTAAGCGAAGTTATCCTCAACTTCGCTTACCTCCTAAGTTCGCTTACCTTAAGCGAAGTTATTCTCAACTTCGCCAAGTCACGCGAATTTAAGAATTTTCCAGCGAAGTTAACACTTAAGCGAAGTTATCCTTAACTTCGCCTATAGTACTGTTTGGAAGATTTTTTTTTAAATTTTCGGGTTTTTCTTGTTTTCGTGAAGATGTCGCCAATTAACATCTCTGAATTAGTCAAAATGGAAGTAGAAGCGGGGTCGACTACTAAGGCCCCAAGGTTGATGAAAGGAACTGACTTTGTGGCGTGGAAGGATAGATTCATTCAGTATATTAAATACCAGGATGCAAAGATGTGGGTGTGCATCCAGGATGGATATATCCAACCGACAATGGTGTACGAAGGTCGTGATGTGGTTAAGAAGTACAGCAAGATGGAGGAAGAAGAGAAGAAAATGTATGAGGCCGAGAGCAAGGCTCATGCTGCAATTACTATGGCTCTTCCTCAAGAGATTCTCCATACTTTCAGGAAGTACACTTCTGCACGAGAGCTTTGGGATGCTCTTGAGAATAGATTCGAAGGGAACGTGGGTATTCTTGCCTCGAAGATCAAACTGTTAAAGACCCAGTTCTCTGTATTCAAGCATTTGAAGAACGAATCACTCGATGATATTATCACCCGATATTATCATCTAATGACAGAGCTGAACAACTATTCGATTGCTTACAGAGAAGAGGAAATAGTTGAGAAGCTTCTCGATGCTCTTCCACCGAAGTGGGAAATGTACACTGTTCTAATGAGGGAAGACAGAGACTTTCCTAATTATGATTTGGAGACAGCAGTAAACAAGCTCAGAACCTTTGAGCTTAATATGGTTCGTAAAGAGACACCAACAGATCAGATTCAAGACCCTGGTATGTATGGTGCCAAAGTTAACTCAGGCTCAAGTTCGAAGCCTGACTCTGCTGCTTACTACTCCAAAGGAGAGTCAGGTTCTGACTCTTCTCATGAAGGAAATGATTCTGTAAACATGAACGGTGATGTTTGCTTCGTTGCTGGAGGATCAAGTGCTTCGAAACCTCAAGCATCCACAAGTAGTTTCTCTCCCAGTACTTCAAGCAATAACTACACTAAGATGCCAATGAGTGTCAAATCTGCTGAAGAGCAGTTTGCAGTCTATGCATCTTTTATTGCTTCTTACGAGAACTATATACAAGGGAAGATTGTGGACCCTGCTGTTTTGGAAGAAGACTATGACCAGATCGATCCTGATGATCTTGAGGAGATGGATCTGCAGTGGCAGATGGCGATGATAGTCAGAAGAGTGAAGCGTTTCATGAAGAAGACTGGCAGAAAGTTCGTAGGTGGAAAGCCAGGATTTGACAAGTCAAGGGTGAGGTGTTACAATTGCCAACAGAATGGACACTTTGTAAAAGAGTGCACTAATGCACGGGTAGAACGTAGTCAGGGGAGGACTACACAGCAAAGTGGAAATAACAATGGGAATAGAGCCATGATGTCTGATGCTGGAGAATACAACTGGAATATGTTCTCTGGAGAACTCTTTGAGCAAGCTCACATGGCGAAGGTTGCAGCTGAAGAATGTGTGAAAGCTGCTGAAAATGAAAAAGCCTTCATGGCTGATGATCTGAACACCGAGGTATGTACTAAACCTATCTGTACTAAGTGTGAGAACTTGTCTGAACAGCTAGCAACAATTACTGATCAGTATGTTAAATTGGATGCCGAATTTAAAACCTTGAAAGAAGATCATCATTTTACAAAGACAAGAGAAAATAATTATAGAATAAAAATTAAAGCGTGTGAAAAGGACGTTAAAAGTTTAAAAACAAAATTAACTGAAAAAATTGATGTGATCGATCTAAGCTACGAGGTTTTAGAAGAGAAAACCAAGTTAATTGCTGAGAAAGAAAAGCAGATTGCTGATCACCAGGTAAAAGTGGTGGAACTTAATAGGAAACTGGAGCAATTCCGGAATTCCTCCGCTATTCTTGATCACCTCGTCAGTGATCAAGGTTCCTCACCTAAGAGGGGAGGAATTGGTTACCATGAGGTTCCACCACCATATAACCATAATTATACTTTCAATCCTAGTGTTCATGAATCTGTTAATTTTGTAGCTGATCAGACAGGTACTGCTAAGGAAACTGGTAAAGTACCGGAAGTTAGTAAAGGCGAAACAAGTTCGCCTGTCTCAAAAATTAAAATTTCAAGTCCAGTCTCATCTGATTCGGATAAGTCATCCGAGTCGGGTAAGACAAAAGAGAAGGAAGTATTACCCACTAGTGGAGAAAAGGTTAAATCTACTCAAAAGAGTACTCCACTCAACCCATATGTCCCACCTTATGTGAGACGTACGGGTGGTAATACTGCCTCCACATCTAAAACATCTGCTGAAAAGAAAGCTGAATATAGATGTTGTTTTAGATGTAATCAAACAGGGCACCTTGTTGCTGATTGCCCTCTGAAGCAGCGTTTCAGAGAGGTGAGGCCCTCGAAAACTGAGACTAAGGTTTTTAGTAATCGTTTAAATGATAAAAATGAAAACCATTCAAATTTGAGATATAATACCGGTTTTCAAAGAAACACATCTCGTTTTCACACTACTAATAACCAAACCAACTGCTATAATTCTTTTAATTCTCTTAATGTTCGTCGGTTTGGTAGGCCTCACTATCAGTCTCCAAGGAGGTATCCTGTTAGGACTCGTGGAAATTTTTATAATGCTAACTTTGGTCAGCCAAGGTGTGTGAGTTCGGTTGAGAAGGTTAATCGACCCAAGACCAAGAGGTCTTGGGTCCCCAAATTTTAATCATCTCTTTTATTTGTGCAGGAACAGTTGAACAGGGCTTCCAATAATCTTTGGGTTGTGGATAGCGGCTGTTCCCGGCACGTGACTGGTAACAAAAATTTGTTACAAGATTTAAAACCTGTTCAAGGAGCGAGAGTCAGTTTTGCCGGTGAGAGTGGAGGCAAAATATCAGGAAAGGATACGGTAACTAACGGGAAGATGACGTTAGAAAATGTGAACTTTATTGAGCTAAACGGGATGATCAATCCCGAGTAACCATGTTTTTCTTCTGAGTAAAAAAAAAAAAAAAAAATAAAAAAAATAAAAAAAAAAAAAAAAAAAAAAAATCGTCACTAATCGCTTAAAATTATGTCGGTTATCTCAGTTGGAAGGACATGTCTTAGGATATGTTTTGGTCCTCATTTTCTACTTGTAGATTTTGAGGATAGCCATTAACCTGATGACTGAAAGTGACCGGGGCGATTTATGATGTGTTTTCTTTCTATCGCTGAAAATTAGTCGTTCATACTTAGTTAGAAGGACACATACTTGTATGTGGTCGGTCCAGTTGATCCATTGGATCTTCAGGATTGCCGTTTACCTGAAAAACTTTGACGTGATCGGGGCGAATTGAAGTCAAAATTTTTTTGGGAAATGAAATTACTTTTCAAGTCTATTACTTCGTTTTGAAGTAAATGTGCTATGTTTAACAGAAAATTGATCCAACCTTGGAAAATGATATATATACTGATTGTGTGTGCTTAACTAGTGAAGTTATTAGGCTTAAAAGGCTTTAGAACAGTCATTGTATGTCATGGTAATTTTAATGGTGCGTAAAAGTGTATGTGATACTAACTTAAATTTACTCGAATTTATGTGGAAACTCCTTAAGAGTTTTGTATGTCTTCATACATATCTTTTCGAAGGATAGGCAGAAAAGCGACTACCCAGTCATACACGAGCCCGTGAGTGTTCTGATTCCCGTGAAGAAAGCATTTCAAGACACTGCAGTGATCCAGATTCGGGACTTGCAGTGGTTTCATACTCCGAAGTCGATAAAAATGTTTATAAAAAAAAAAAAAAAAAAAAAAAAAAAAAAAAAAAAAAAAAAAAAAAAAAAATACGTGTATATTTTTAAGTACTTTCGAGACATAGTAACAATCAAGACTTCTCAAGTCTGGAGTTAGAAGAAAACGGGAAGCAGACATCGTGTATCTACAAGATAATCAGACACTATGGGTCGAAGTCAATTCGAGGTGACTTGGGTATAGCCAAATACGCTTTGAGAATAGATAGAAGACATCATTATCTCTGAGATGTTGCCATCTTAAATTTTTGAGTTTAACTGAACCTTAATCCGTATCACAGAAACGATGAAAACCATTTAAGTTATTTACATGCTTACAACCTGTCTCTTTATGTCATAATACAGCTAAACACGGATCTATGTGACAGTCACATAGTTAGTATGATTCCTGTTAGGATCTTTTCTAAAAACGTAGTGGTCCCTGACTAGACTGAAATTTGATCCCTTATACTTTAAATTTTTTTTAGATAGTTTTATGTTTTTTTTACTGATTACTATTGGTTGAGGTTGAGCATAGGAACGTAATAGATACCTTGAAGGAGTTCTTGGCATCTCAGGGGGAGATAAGCTATAGAGGCGATGAACTGAGGACTAAAAGAAGAAAAACTGAGGACTAAAAGAAGAAAAACTGAGGACTAAAAGAAGAAATGATCAAGACGATGATCCCAATGCACCGGAAGGTGCAGGTGGTGAGTTGCCAAGAACTACTATAGCTCTTGGGGCTTCCACAGCTGAGGGGGAGTCTGCGGCTCGTGATGATGTGGTTGCTGTTGGTGATGATGTGGATGTGTTTGAAAATGTTGAGAGTGTTGATGATGTGATAGATCCACTGAAAGAGATAGACGATGTGCTGTTTGATTAAGATGTGCTGCCAAATGATATTATTGAAAGGAACTCGACGTGATTGATATGTGTTTGATCAAGATGTATTGAAGAGTCTGAAATGGTGGTATGTAGACTGCCAGACTGCTGAAGCTGTGCTGGAAGACGAAGACGAACAAGAAAGTGCTGAGGGTTTGTGATCCGATGCATCTTGTTAACTTATCGAAAGCTGATCTGAAAGTACTCAACGAGAAGAAGATCTTCTACATTCCTGCTTGGAAGGATCAAGCTAGGAAATATCAACGGGTAGTGTCGGTTTGTGTGAGAGAAGGGGCGCACGCGTGAAAGTGCAAGATTACAAGACTCAGAGATCAAGATATGAAGCTACTGCCAAGGGGGAGTCTGTTGGTACATGTTTGTCAGTAGTTCATAGTCTAGTATTTGTTATCGAGTCTGTAATATAGTTAATGGTTTGTTTATGGTTTGTTTTGTAAACTAGCGAAGTTATCAGCAAGTTCGCTATGGCGAACTTGCTGATCTAGCGAGGTTACTGACAACTTCGCCAGTGGCGAAGTTGTCGTGTTTAAATAGAACGTTTCAGCAGAGAACGGGTTAAGGGTTTTGGTGTTACGTTTTGTTTCGTTTTGTTCTCTGTAACAGTGACCTACTGTCACGGGTTTGGTTATTCAATATAACGTGTTTACCTTATAGCTCGTGTTCATTGTTCGCGTATTCAATCTATACAATATCTACGCTCGTATCTATATACGCAGGGATTCCGCACCTGCGTTGTTAGAGATTTCCCGTATACGATCCACGTCTAGGAACCTACAGTTCTTCAGGGGACCTGCAAAACAAACACCGTATGCTCGTCACTGAGTAGGGGGGGGTTCCTCCTTGTGACCACCCTCCGGCATGAGAATCAGACTAGATTGCTCTGAATATAAGTGTATATTAAGAGATTGCTAGATAACTGGATAGCAGATGATCTTACCATTCCAAGATGTTGGAGTATTTATAGCCGAAGGTAGGTTTCCTAGAAGGTACAGCCGGCTGAATAGTATTCCTGTTCTACCAACAGTGGACTATGCACAGGCCATACTGGTTGGTGGGTAGGTTACGGCCAACAGTAACAAAGTCGGCTGCACTATTCCACCAACTGCAGATTATGCACGTCCCACCTACTGTGGATTGTACGCAGGCCATGCTGGTTGGTGAATAGGTTACGGCCAACAGTAACACTATTCCACCAACTGTAGGCTGCGCATGCCCCACAGTAAGGGTTGGTGAGTAGGCAGCGGCTAATAGTGACAAACAGTACTAGAGGGTGCTCCTCCTCGTACTGTTGTCGGTGAGCTGTCACCCTGTGATTGGCTCATGGGCTGTTCTGGTCAGATCGTCTGTCCTATCCATACCTTGGTATGTATAGTACAAAAGATCTTTCAGAATCATACAGACTGGCTCATTTAGGCGGGATTGTTCCCGCCTTGCTCATTCCTTCATGTGACTACTGAAGTATCTAGTGTCTTGTGCGTGTAGCCCTGCTGTCTGCGGGTAGCCTTCCCTGATGGCTTGTATCCGCAACTGCGGGAACAGGCGGGGTACTTCACCATTGGGAGGCTTTCCCTGCGTGTACAGCTTGCGTACTGCGCGTAAGATTCTATGAGCATGGTGGGTCCTGCGGGAGCAGATGGCCTTTGCGCAGACGTCCCTGTTCAAGGTGAGTCTTGCGGGACCAACTGGTCTCTGCTGGGACCTACCTCTTCAAGCCACGACATCTTTTTTTGGAGCTCCACGAAACTGGTGTTGGCGCTATAGATTAGACAATTGTAGAAGTGCTCTTTCAAATCTTAACGAGGCTCAATCGGTGTTTGCGTATTTAGTTAACGCAAAATGTTCTCCCTTTTAATACCATAATTCGTGGGCAAGTTTGAGATAGGTATATACAAGGCCACCAATCATGCACCGAAATTTATATGCATCTGTTGCTTCTCCACCATCTTTATTTAACAGTTTATTAATGACAAGAATAGCTTTATCTTACATTTGCCTTCCGCTTGAACCTTTTGAGTATCATCAAATTCTTTGAACGGTGATCTTTGCCGGTCATATTATTGGAGCGTCCGCTCTTAATGAAATTAATGCTATTATTTGTGTCACCAATATCGATAAATAGCCAGCACTCAGTCTCTTTTGCATCTCGCTCCACAACAATATTTGTGTGCGGCTCAAACCAACATTCCGACCTGATATGACTAAGTCTATTACAGTTATAACACTTTAGACCATACTGACCTTGACCAATCGTCGTTTCTCATTCAAGTCTTTGTCCACGTGCAAACAACCTCCCTCTTCATCTAATATATATACGATTTAATATATAAATAACATATATGTATAACAAACGAAAATCTATTTATACAATATTTATTATGCACAAAAGAGGAATATCTACATCTACATATACTATTAAAATAATTGAGTTTGTGTACATTTGACATCTTTTTATTGGACAAACTCTATTGTTTCCATATATAACAATTAAATAATTCAAAAATAAATTAAACTAATCAATAACCCACAATTAATTCACATACTAAAAATATTTAAATCATCTATAAACAGTTTTTTAGCTAAAAAACCGACAATTTTAATATTCAAATTTAAATTTCAGACTTAAACCGAAATTGACCGTTCACTTTTTATATTTAAATTATATATATATGCACTAAAAAAAAGACTATTCATGAAAAGTCTAAATATGAGCCGTTGAAATATTTGGTTGTCACCACATGAAATCATCTTCCTATCCTTTCTCCCTATAACTTGTTTGCAAAATTGTTTTGTGACCGTAAATCAGTATCACCATGGAGCACAAACTGTAGACGGAGAACGACAACGATTCCTTTGCTTCTAGGCGACGACAACGGCGGTTATGATCGACGGTTGCGATGGTTCAAGGTGACTCCATTCTTCGTCGACAAGACGGTTGACATGGTTGCCAGCGTTTCTCAGCCTCCGTGTCTTCGTCTAATCCTAATTTAGTTTTGCGTTTGATATCAACATATGTAACTAGCCCTAATTCTCCAACTGCGCACATCGGTACATGCACCGATTTCTTAAAATTAGTGTTATGTAGTTAGTTAGAACAATTATTTTTTTGTATTAGGTCCCTGATATTGAGCGATTTGATACCCATTAGTGATCAGAAGAGAGATACAACATAATTTGTGCTTAGAGGTAAATCAACTAAACATTATGATACTTCGATTCAGATCAATATTTTAACGAAATCAATATTTTAACGATGATTATCTAAGTAAACTGGTGCTGCGGTGTATTTTCTAGCAGCTAATAGAATGCGTTCAATATTTGCATGGAAGACGTTGAATGCTCATGCCAAGGTTGGAGTTCAGAACCATCCAAATTAATACGCTAGGTAAGGTTTATCCACACTCATTTAAACGACTGCATTTATACATCCATTGGACATTTGGTTTTACAGACAGGTGTATTGTTGGCATAAATGTGGTTAATTGCTTCTTTCGTTAACTTTGAATTTTCATAAGATGGTGACTAATTTGCTTGAAAGTCAAAGGTATGTTAGTGTTGAACTTTTTATTCAACAAAAGATTATCTTGAATTAGAGGCTTATTGTTATATTATGTTTTGGATTTGTGAAAATAATACACAAAGCCATCAACAGGAATTTAAGAAACACTTTGACATTTAAAGTTACACTAATGGCAAACTTTCACAAAGGACCTCTGCATGAGTTGTTAGGTTTGCTTGAAGGTATTTTGAAAGGCAAGTCTTTGGAGCGAATATAGACGGTTCATTTCATACCTGTGAACCGATAAATACGGTAAGTCATCTAATATTTTATATACTATATGTTACGTCTTTGTATCAAACTGACAGTGTGAATAGTTTTGGCTTTTTACTTTCCACTCATTATAGTATCCTTTACATTTTTATTCACTTTGATTTCTGTATTAAGTGTTTATAAAAGAAGATTCTGTTTTACATTATGTTTTAAGCATAATACTCTAAATACTTTTAATCGATAATTTATATTATGAATTTTCAATGTAAGATACATATATTTTTTGTATGTTGTCACTTCACTGTGCTAACTTTGGGTTTGTGTTTATCATTGTTTGTATTAATTATGTATTCTTATATATAGGGTCGGTTTATGTAGCGACTGTTTTAAATTTGTATGTAACTCTAACGTCTTAGGTTTTCAAATGTTGAGTCTTTGCATATAAGTTTTCTAGCCTTTGGTGCTTTTAATACTTGGGTAGCTGTTATAGAAATAATTTGTGAGTTTCCTCTGTTGTTTTTCAGGTGTTATACACAACGTTCATAGGCACAACAAAAGTTATTAGCTGTCGGTGAAGAAACCGCCTATGTAATTACATTTGTACAGGTAATAGAGGCAAGTCTTGAGACCGCATTGGTTAGGAGTCAAAGAAAATAAGAAGCAGTTTTGGAAAATGATTTAGTTACTTCATTACATGTAATTTTGTTATCAATTTTAATCGTGTTTTACGAAATAGAGAACTAACCGTATATCCACCATTGTTAACATTGACGATCTTTAACATTTCAACGAGAGTGTCATACCATTTCAAAATTGGTTGTTTTCTCAAGATTTTACGTCTCCGTAGAGCGCGCGGTTCAAAAACCTTGTTTAGACCAAAACTGACAACATAGTTAATTTATATCCTTACTAAGTGTATTTTTTCTAAATCTAAATAAACTATAAATAAAAACCGTGTAATAACTATTGTCAAACCCTCACGTATTAGACGTCCAATTTTTTAAAATTTCAAAATTTCACTACTTATTTGACCTCATCTTATACTTCGAAAACCATTTCAACAATCATTTCTATAAATTCGGTATTCCATATTCATTTGTTTATATCGTCCTTTTCACTCTTCTGAAACTGTTATAACTTATAACTACGACTTTGTATTCATTTATTTACTCTTACATGTCACTTCATTGTAAATCGTTTCGATGTTTTTAATGGAATTCAAGACTTAAGTTATAATGTTGGTTGTTCTAATAAAAAAAATTTATATATGTTGTCCTTATTTGGTCCTTTGGTTGTTATGCAGGCAAGTTAGCTTGGGAATTAGAAGTATGCAAGATTTTTAGGTGAATGATTCATGTTAAAGTTTCCGTATTATCAGTTCTACTTAAATATATTTCTTTTATTCTTATTGTTGGTGTATCTTGAATGAAACTTAATTATTTGAATTTTTAGTATTATTTGCAATTACTCTTATATGTTGCACACGTCTTGCTGCTACTTAGGTAGGTCAGATCATGAAGCTTGAAGACCATTTGAAAACTAGCTCGATCCATGGTAGGACCTGGTCACCAAATGTGTGTTCTGGCTGTTGTAAAATTTCTTGAAAGTTAACAAGTTTTGTATTAATTTAATGTATACTGGAAATTTTAAATTTACTTTTGATTATACTCGAAGGTTAATAAGTTTTGTATTAAAAACATATTAATTTATTTGGCCAATTTAATATGTGGTGTATTACTTTTTCAAATTTATATTTAAAAAATCTTGGATATTTACTATAATTGCTTATTTATTTTAAAATATTCATCATCTTTAATGATACATTCCAATCAGTTATACATTAATTTATTTCTGTTTTTAAGAATCGAATTTAACGACTCTTTTTTAGTTTTAATATTCTCCAATCTCAATAAACTTTACATATTTTATATTTGATTAATTTTTAATTAGGCATAAATGTCAAGAATTACATATTCGTTTAAATTATTTCAGCCAAATTAAAATTTAAATTAATAAGCTAAATAGAAAATAAAAACTTTCCATCTTTTATATTTAACCAATTTTTAATTAGACATAAATGTCAAAATTAATGTATAAAATTGTAAAAGGAATTATCTAATGAAATTTATTGTTAAATAAGGTAATGATGCTAAAGTATTGACAATAATTTCGTGATAATTAAAAATATTAATAGTATATTATTTAGTTAGTAAACTTCTATAAAAATGAAAAGTTTTTTATAATAATATTTACATTAATTTATTTCTATTTTTAAAAACCGAAATTGACCACCCTTCCTACAATCTTTTGTAGTTTTTAATAGTCTTCAATGTCAACAAATTTTCCATCTTTTATATTTGACCAATTTTTTATTAGCATAAATGACAAATTTAATGTATACTGAAAATTTAAATAATTTACTTTTGATTATACTCTAAAGTTAATAAGTTTCAGTTTTAATTATAAGTTACTATTTAAATGTTTTTTAAGAGTGCATTATTTTTTTTAAACGTGCAGTTTAAACGCCAAGAGAACTACTTACTAGCATTTTGAGCGGTAACTTTTTATTTTAAACGCGTTAATACACTATATTGTATTAAAATATAACTAATATATAGTAAATAAAGATTAATATGTTATTAACTAAAAATTAGGCACTTGTAACAAAAAATTATAAACGATTTTTATTATATTTATTATGAACTACATTATATCTTTTTGATAAACAAGTTTTTAATAACGTTGAATGTATGTTTACACATTTCTTTTTTCTATTTTCCTTTTTAGAAATGATACGAAACATAATTTCCGGTTATTCGATACTATTTTATTTTCTTAAAACAAATTAAAATATATGTTTTAATTAATACGTGTATACGAATCAATTTATGTTAACTAGAGGCGCAAAGACATTTCTCTCTTTTTTTTTACTTATATTTGGTTTACTCAATTTATATTGTTATCATACTTAGCAACAAAATTCACAAATTTAGTTGTGGTCCATATAAAAAATCAGTTTTTTGGTTTTTAAGTAAGATCATACCAATTATTATTTTTTATATTTTAATTTGAACTAGAATTTTCATAAACACATTATGCAAAATAAAATTAAAAAAACCAAAATTATTTTGGCTCACAGATTGGTTCTAAAAGTCAATGTGCCAATAATGTTACTTAAGAATATGGATCAGAAGAACGATTTGTGTAATGGAACTAGATTGCGAGTAATTAATTTGGGTGGGCGTTTTGTTGAAGTAAAAGATATTTCATGTATTAATACTGGTTGTCGCACTTATATAATTCTTTGTGGTCTAACACCTTCAGATAAGAAACTTTCGTTTAAATTGAAGAGAAGGTAGTCTTTTCCAGTTGTAGTCTATTTTGCAATGACCATTAACAAAAGTCAAGGTTAATCTCTAGCAAAAGTTGACATATATCTCAGAGGCCCGATGTTTATACATAGACAACTCTATGTAGCTTTATCAAGAGCGAAAAATGGTGTTAAAAATCTTATATTAAACAAGAAAGACAAAATTACATATAAAAAATAAATATGGTTTATAAGGAAGTATTTTTGGTAGCTTTTGAATTTTACATTTTTAACTTTTGATTATGTTTTCAAAAATTGTAATTTGAATTTTATTTGGGTTTATCTTTGTATTTCACAATCATTTGTTTTCGTACCAATATTATTTACAACTTAAAGTATGTTGTCGTCCCGAATAACATATAACAACTTATGTTGTCTTTTCAAATGACATGTGTTTGTTCGAAAATTTCAATATTTCCACCCGTTTCGTACACGGGTTAATAACCTAGTATACAAATATATATATAAATAAATTAAATTAAAATGAGAGAAGTCAAGAAGATATATAAGCAATTTGAGAAAATCAAGTTTTAGATTAAAAATAGTTTAATAATAAAGTACAAAAGAATTGGCAAAGTGTGACCATTAATCATTATTGATGAAACTAAATTAAATAGATTAAAAATGTTTCTCTTTGCCATCCATTTCCACGGCCAAGAAAAAACTCACAAAAATACCAAGTTGTCACGAACACTTGCAGAGGGGTATGATCACCTACTCGAATAGCAGTGATAGTAACATGTCACACATAATGATAAAACGATTTGTATGATAGTGGTAGTTCCTTTAGTCACTAAGAATATTTTATTGTGTCGAGAATGAAGTCTTGTGACGTGATTGTAAAAAACCGTTTACGTATGACAAGTGTCTATTATTGGAAATAACCCCTTCTAACATCATTAATTTGTTGAAGTTCTTGAGAACAATGACGAAACTTACAATTTTACATAGACTATATATCATGACGTTTATAGTTATGTTCTTGGTTATCATTTGTCTATCTCGTTGCAAATCGATAAACAACGGTGAGCACTATCCAAGATGTGGTGATCCGATCATGACGATTAGGAGCTCAATAATAGTCAAGTCACTCATTCCCTAGCTTTATGAGATATTCGCATTCTATCTAGGTTATCATTCTCCCTGCCAATGCACTCCATATGATTCTACTTATTCCAATCTTCAAAACCAAGTTTCATTAAGGCGATCATTCCCATCAAACACATGGAAGCGTATCAACATCTTCAAGTAAGACACTCTATAGCATTATCGTTAAAATAACGTCAACATCAACATATTCACCGGGGTAAAAGGAAACTTTGACATTACATTGTTCAACCCCATATTTAAAATGGATATATCATATATATGTGCGGATACAATAGTCAACGCGTCACTCATTTGTCATCTATATAGAATCAGGGTATTTGAATCAAGTAAAAGTATAAATCAGACTGATTAGATAGTACATTGTATATATAATACAATAATAGTACATTTATTCATCAAAATGTAAAATTGTCAACATCGGCACTAATTATATAAAGTAGGAAACATGACCATGCATTCTAATGGAGTAATGGGTCACCTCACTATGTGAAGATGTTGGAGCATAGTTGTGTTGTGTCTTGTAATTATCAACCGAGTCAAATAGTATGGAACACAACACACCTTTGTAAGTTTGATTCAATGGCATTTTAAGCTGTATATATTAGGTAGCTCCACGTACACTGCGTAAGCATAAAAAAGCTAATTATTAACTGTTTCAATTTCATGATAACTGGTAACATGGTTGGTTTAATAAATCATGAAATGAATTCAGCTCAACAAAAACATTTTGCGTAACAATAATAATGAGTATTTGTGCTTGCTCGTGAATATGCGACACGTTTAGTATTTTATAGCGTTTAGTATTTTATAAGCCGTACACTATTTACAAAAGTTTTTAACATACACGGAAACCTAAAGAAAAAATTGACATCGAATACGTATACAACAAAATATTCATGTTCAAACATTATTAATTAAAATGACGGAAAGAGCAAACGACGTCGTTTTACAAAACAAAAAAAGTAAATCATGACATAGTTGTGATGACGTGTATGTGTTTGATTCGATAACTTGTACGATAGCATTAACATATATGTTTTGAACAAAACTTATATCGTTATGTAGATAAAAATAAGAACGTCATAACTCATAACAAAATACTCGAAACTTTTAAAAAACATCATACACTAAACGTGTTATAAGTGAAAAACAATTAGGGGTTTACATTGCATAACGTGCCATACACAACTTTTGTTGGTTATTAGGGGAACTGATAGGGTTACATGAGTTTTTCAATAACAAGTCTCGATTCTCGAATTTAACAAGTTTGCAACACCACTAGCTCATGATCATTTGACACTTATTCTTTGTTATTAAGAATCATTTGCTCTAAACTATGTTAGTTGACAAAGAGTTTAACTTTTATTAATTACATGACAATAGTAGCTAGGAAACCAAAAGTAGTTGTTCATAAAGGAAACAAGGGACCCAAGATGCACGGGATAACGAGGAGTCCACACGCTTAAAGACGGGACCCAGTTGCGATTATTTGTTGGTACACGTCTACGTGATTCACAGACAGACTGAAAGTTGCTTATGTGTCGCTAAAGTGTTTCCCTTTTCACTCTTATGAAATATGGATAGAAATAAATTATAGGACCTAGAAACCAACTACATTTTTATTTTATTAATTATTATAAATATATATAATTTTATTTTTTTATGTTCTCTATTTTAAATTGAACTTTTCAAATTTTGAATCACTGTTATAGATTTATTTTAAAAATACATATAGTTTATTCTAAAGCAAATTTAGGAAAATCTTACATATTTGCATATTGTGACTAGATGAAAATTTAAAATATATGTGTAGTAAACCACTTCATTAATTTACAATTCTATTCTCAAATCACATGATATAAATTTGCATAATGAAGAACTCAAATATGATGGTTTCGTGATATGAAAGGTTCGACCACACTAAAAGAAAAAGATCACTTGGGATTCATTCATGTGTCATAAATCATAATATATTTCCTCTTTTTACCGTTGGCTCTCTTATCTCTATGCATTTCAAGTTAATCTATTTCTTTTGGTGGTTACAATTTGTAAGGTTATTCGTTCACTATCACCGAACGCTATAGAAAAAACTCATATCGATCGTGACCATGAGAGATTCTTGACTCATAAGCTAGGAATGTTTTGTCTCACATGTCACCGATATGTTTTAGGCGCAATGGCTATGAATTAGAGGATGATCTCATGATTAAACGTGATTGGGAGAGAGTAGTACAAGGATATGATTAATCTCTTTGGAAGTCTCCACCGAGGCAACTAAAACAAATCAGAGAGCTCCAAGTAAGCAAAATGGATAACATTGATGGTACGAGAGACCGGATAATATATGAGAGGTCGGGTGTTACAATTGCAACCAAAATGTTTCAAATCCTGAGTGTCGATGCATGATAATCACATTTTCTGTTTGGAGGAACTAAAATTGCCATAGTTATTAGTTAAGATTGCCTTCTTCTTCCTTTTTTTCATTTTATTTATTTATTTTTGGGGAGAACCCAATAACTTAGTTTACTAGTATAAAAAGTAGGGTGAACAACAAATGAACCGAAAATGACGAACTGAAGTGAAAATTGAATTAACCGAAAAATGGTTATCAGTTGTTTTTTCTAGCCTCGGTTAACCAAAATAAACCAAACCGAACCGAACCGATTATACATAAAGGTTATAACGATATGAAGCTTTTATCCATAAGAATCATCTTCTTTTAATGATATCATGTTCAAATACTTCAAAATAATATCTATCCAACTTTCTTTAACCATTGTATTCTTAATCTTGGATATTTTATTTCATTAGTAAAATATATTTATTCATTTAGATCGCGGCTTTTAAGTTGCATTTATTATCTTTTGGTAGTGGCTTTGGGGGTTAGTTCTTTACTTGTTAAAACTGACATTTGGAATCAGAGTTAATGAGTAATCCTTAATGTATATTTCGAAACTTATGTGTATAACCAAATTGTTTATAATATTCATTTTGAGTTTGATTATGGCAAAATTCATAACAAACATAAAAAAATTTTAGTCAATGATATGGTTTACTACTGGTTAATTAACCGAACTAATTTTATCACTAATAAGTAAAAACCGATAAACCGAAACCGAACTGTTATTATTCTTAAGCACATATTTTTTTAGTTATTAATCTAAATATGACGCGTTTACATCAAGACAGAAGACAAACGGACAACAAGTTGTGCCACAAGCCTTTTTTGAATAGGAAAATCCAATATTTTAAACACAACATTGGTATTTTCGTTATTTTTTTAATAACTGAAGTGTTTGGTTATGGTTTCTGTTCTTGCCGTTAACTGAGCTGAACTGAACCTTACACGCCCCTAAACGAATACAAAGGTATTTTGAGGATCCCCGAAACATACCCGAAAGCAAACCCTCAATATACAAAACCTACCTATGGACTCACACTAAATGACCCATAGTAGGTTGTAGGCCCTAAAGTAGACACAATCAAAATAAAATACAAGTAGTCCAAAAACAAGACGTACCTACAGACTAACACAAAACGACCTTTGTAACCCAAAACTAACTAAATCCATTTCCTTAGCTAACCTCCCACACTCCGCTCCAAAACATAAGGACCCCATATTATGTGCGAAAAACGTAAACCCACTATTGGTTTCAAACAAAAAATATAAGGCTAAATATAAGGCTAGAACTCGGACGAATCAACCATAATAGGAAAAAAAACACTTATTATCCCACTCCCGCATATCATAACGGGTTACCTGAACTGAAACCAGAACCTGAACTAAATGGAACAACTTATTAATTGGTTTACTAGAAACCAGTTAGTAACCCATCGACATCGATGGTTAGGAATCAATTATACATATTTGAATTATAATCAATTACAAACCATTTAACCAGAACTAGTTTACTTTAATAGGTTAGTAACCGGTTACTAACGTTAGCTTTAGATTTCAAACAACATAATCCTTTTTTAACATATGGCAATTAGAAACTGGTTATTGACCATTTTAACCCTTCGAAGTTAGTATAAATAAGGGTCGGATGTTTAGGCTTGATAACTTGATTACACCACCTCTCAATATCTCAAACAATTTCTAAATGCAAAACTCACAATTCCGTCACGTCCCAACCCAATTTGAACTAGTGGTAAATTTGGAAAAGATTGTTTTGATACTTCAATAAAAAAGAAGAGCTTGGTCTAAGTTCGACCTACGTTTAATGTCGGACAACACCAAATTGGCTTGTTGTAAAAATTGTTGAGTCTTCGACAAGGTGATGCCCAACTTCATCTTGTGAGCTCGTTTGACAAAGTATTGCAAGGCGGTGAGAGCAAGAAATATAAGAAAAAGCACCAAGACGAAACCATTGCAACAACAAAGAATAAAGATGTTTATATATTATGTAAAATTTATTGTCGTCATTTTACTTTTTTATTTATCTATGTTTCTTTGTTTTTTTGTCTAATAAAGTGAGTTATTTAACATTTTAGTATTCAATTATATTGTACACCTTCTAAATTAATCAATTGAATAACTAGTTACTGGTTAATCGGTTCAATTAATAACCTAACTGATTTTCATAACTATAGATTTCAAGCATTGAAACCGGTGACTAACCGTAACCCGGTTTTGACAATGATCTGTCGGTTTTGACCTTTGACCAAAAACTGATTCGGTTAATAACCGATTGCCTTGAACCAGATAAACAATATATGCACCACTACTCTTATATTAATACTAGTTTTAGTCCCCCGTATTACGGGGTTGTTTTACATTATTCGGTCATAATATTTATATATTATATTAGATTTTAATTTATTTAATGTAGTTAAATTAAAACTATACTTCGGAGTTGATGATAAAAATGTTCACAAATAAATTAGACGCTATAACCCGGTTTAAAATTTATCTAGGTTTGGTGAGACCAATGACCCGTTTATTTTTTTATTGTTAAATTGTTTTCTAATTTATAAATAATATCTACTTTAAAAATATCAGATATTGATTTTTAATATATCCATTAATAATAGGATTTTCATATCAAATATTTGGTGAGATTAATTTTTAATTTAATTATATGTTATAACCCGTTTAAGGGCTATCTGGGTTTGGTTAGACCCATACCCGTGAATTCGGGTAAAATGCATGAGAAAACTCAATTTACAAATAAAGCAATTTGATAGCTTGATAGAATATAAGGAACAACCAGAGAGTTTTTAAAGGTTTCGATAATATATATTTAAGATTTAACGATTAATAAAATTGTTTCGTGAAATAAAAACATATTAGAGTTTTTTTATTTATAATCTTCAACAATATACATAGCATAATATGTTGACGATAACATTTAAAATTCTATTCTTTTCAATCTTTATTCTTTAACAAACACGCTTTGTTGTTGATTTTTGAATTTTATCAAGTTTTTTGGATTTCATCAAGTATGTTGTAAAATATATTCTAACAACATATATTAGTATAATATGTAAATATTTATTTTTATAAAAATGAATAGATATAATATAAATAGAGTTTAAAGGAAAATTAATAATTTAATCATGTTATATATATAATATAAATGAAATGTAAAAGGAAAGTAAATAATTGATGATCATTGACATATATTACTTTTGGAGAGAAAAAATTATGAGAATTAACCACAAAGTGACACGTGTCCAGAATTATTTTACTTTATTAGAATAGGTAGACTAGATAGATCGGTTCCTTTCCATGCAAAAGATACTTTTAAAATTTGCGTTTCACCCAATATACCTTAAATAATGCACTTTTGTAACCAATTTAGTTTTCAATCTATATATTGATAACTTACGATTTGTTGACTTTAAAATGACGTTAAATTTGTATTTCACCTATTATATCTTAAACAACGAGTCGACGTGAATTTTGTTGGTTTCAATTATATTTGTTACAGTACCGGAAGTAACAAAATGATAGGTAAAACCCGGGGTGTTGGTAAAAGCATGTGATTTCGGACTTTCGGACATCCAGATATTTTCGTTGCGGATTTCACTATCCGAATCCGAAATTTCGGATTTCCGATCGGATAGTGAACCAGATATCCGAAATGAATAATAATTATGTAAAAATTATTCGAAGTTTTCGAATATTCGAAATATCCGAATATTATCGGAAATATCCAAATATTATCCAAAATATCCAAAAGATTATCCAAAATATCAAAAAATTATCCGTAATTTATAAATTATATTTATTATTTAGTAATAATAACAATATTATGGATAGTTCGGATATTCGAACTATCCGATAATTTTCAAAATCACTATCCGAATCCAAATCCGAAATTCAAATAATTTGGATCCGGATTCAAATTTTCAGATATTTCAGATACTAATTCGGATTCAGATTTTTTTGAATACCCCTATCGTGCGTTACAACGGTTAGTCGAGTCGAATAACTCTTTCATTATCAAATTTTATCAAAAAAAGCATAAAACCGAGGACCATTAAGGTGCCGCCACTTTGCCCAATAGAGGCATAGTGGCACCGAAACATTAAATTAATATTTTTTGATAATATTTCGGGTATGTGGGGTTTGGGTTAGTTATGATCGGGTCCGGTTTTAGAGGTCAAATGGAAAAAGATGGCTTGGGTTTTCGTTTTCAGGTTTTTTACTAGTTTGGTTGTTCGGATTATTTTGTTGAGGTTTGTCGGGTTATTAGATATACTATTGTGGTTTATTTGGGTTATTTTAACTTTATTATTTGTTTTTTAGATGTGGCAAGAATCGATATTTGTTACGCTCACGAACATCGACGATTCGATATAAATGCCCGCGTTAAATTTGATGTCTGACTTTGGAAACGGAACACGAACCAATTTAAGCTATTCCGGCTTCTTATTGAGCGTAGCGAAATCAAGGTTTATGGAGAAAGTCAGCGAAGTTTCTATGATGTTCTACCTTTACACAGTCTCGCTCCACAGTGACATCGGAAATTACGATCGTCTCCTCATTAGGCTATTTTAAAGAGTATAGCTGACTCATGAGCTGAGTGGTTCGCCTCTTGTCCACCTGAGTTGTTTACTTCATTTTCCAACCTGGAAAATCAATGACCCTTCAGGTTAGGTTATCTTTCAACATAGACATCCCGATGATAATGGATCAACTTCGTTCCACGAAACAGAAAGCAAATGAAATTACAAAGCTCCAATAAGGTATCGAGAGGGCTATCACAGTCAGGTGCGAAGTAATTAGCCCTATTTGTAAAGTAGCTCTATTCCTATTTAGGGAGTGAAGGCTAAAAATGGCTTGATGAACCGTTCTAACTTGCACTATACTATGAGTAAGGATGCGTAGTAGCGCAAAGAGCACTCTTTGGCCTTTAGATTAGAGGCGCTTCGCTGTCTTTGATTGAAAGGAAACAGATATCTAAAGTGTGCAGTGAGGGATCTGTATATTCTAGGTAGCCAGTCTTTACTTCACTCGACCCAAGCAATGCCCAAAGAGTCCCCTGTCTTTCTTGGTCGGACCAAGCCAACTATTTCCGACAAGTCTTTCCTAATTTTTAGAGCAAGAAGCGAAACTACAAGAAATATATCTTTACTATGACTATTCAAGAATTTATTCAGCGTTTTAAAGAGGTAATGTATTTTCGATATTGTTGAATTAAAAAAAAATTGTATATTTTTCGTGTTGTTGAATTCAGAATATTTTAGCGTTTTTTTTTGGGTATAATTTGTTTGAATTTTTGTTTTAGTTACCGACTAAATATCCACTTATTCTTTCACCCGTTCAAAAAAATAAAAATAAAAAAAAGCTTGTATATGATAATTATACATCACTTTTTTTTAAACGATTAAAACACCTATTATTAATATGGCATCATGTTTTGGTACCAACCCAAGCAACTTAGCCCAATGAGAAAGCCTATCAATAGGTTAAGGAAGTCCGTTAGAGGGAGTAAAGTCTATGGATTGGCACTAGTTGTTTATATTTTGTTTGTGTTTCTTCTCACCTCCATCCATTAATAACAATTTGCCTATTTTGTTCTTGTTAATTGAATTATAGCTATTAGATTATACAACAAGATTGTGTGTTTACAAAAGCGCGGTACCGGCCTATCTCAATCTTCAATTGTGGTGAGTGGTGACGAAATTTGTATTAAGATTAGAACTATTTGTTACTACAACATATGAGTAGAACTATTTCAAAAAAATCAATGTAAAGTACATATTCATTAATAATTTAGGAACTTAACTTTAGGTAAATACATTTATGCAAACAAGAAAGTTATGCTATGCATCAAACAAGAGAACAATATTATTATCAAAAGTCTCTATCATAAACACTCGTATCGAAGTGGCCATGAATGGTAATTAAACAACCAGGACCCACCATACATTATCTCTTTTTCCAATTTAAAACTCATGAGTTACAACTTACAAGTAATTATTTGTTTTCTTTCTATTACTCCCTGTCTTACCACAAATGATATAGGTTGGTGGGTACCACCTTATGTACGTAGGACGTTGTTTTTATATATTTTATCGTGTAAGCTTGTATATATATCTTAAATAGAAAAAGAGTAAATGCATTATAGTGGATGAGTAAGAATGTAAATGCTTCAACATTTTAAATAGGGCATAAAATTGAAATACCTAAGAAGACGTAATGTGTAAAATATGTCGTTAAAGATATGTAAAATATATATTTTAAATATGTCTAATTTAATGCTAAATAAATTCTAAATAACTAAATCAGTTTCAAATAAATAATCTATAAATACTGTAAAGTTTATAAATTATTCAAACTGGGAACCTAATCTTGAATTGTTTTATATTATGTAGGTTTAGAGTAACAATTGGTTCCATGTGAATCTCCAAACACCTATTTTTTCTTAAGTAGTGTAATTTGACAAATAGATGTGCATTACCATCTACTTGGGGTTGGTATTGTGTTCAATGAAAACCAATTTTTTAAACTTTTTTTTAAACCTATCAATTTCAGATTCAGATTTAAGTAGTTTTGGAGTGCCACATACATTAGTTCAAGAGGGACCACAAGAGAGAATAAAGTACACGGATTGGCACTAGTTTTCATCTCCTTTTCTCTGTAGCCCCCACATCTTTTTGTTTTTACATTCCGTTAATGAGAATTTGCCTATTTCATTCTTGTTAATTGAATTAGAGCTTTTACATTATGCAACAAGATGGTGTGTTTAGTGTTTACGAACACGCAGCATGGCCCACCGACCTATCTCAATTTTCAATTGTGGTGAGTGGTGACAAATTTTTTTTTTCTACAACGTATTAGAACAATTTAACAAAAGAAAATCAACCTAAAGAACAATTTAACAAAAGAAAATCAACCTAAAGAACAAATTCATTAATAAACTTATAACTTTACTTTTAGATAGATATATTTATTCAAACAAGAGACTTATGCTATCCACATGATCATTAAAGATCCCTTCTATATCTTCAGACATTTAACATTAACCTTCTTTAGATACTCATAACATAAGCACGAATGCAAGAATGAAACAGATTTTTAATTTCTGCTATTAAATCGTTATATTTATTTAACCGGAGGTGAAGATCATTTTAGTTTTGATTTTGATTTTAGTAAATGAGTGTTAAGAAAAATAAATTAAGAGACAATATTTTTGGGTATTTATATTTTAAGGTAGAAAGAAGATCAAAGATAAAAACGTATCATCTTGATTAAAGCTTATCTTAACTTGGTTTAATAGTTGATTAATAGACATGTGATTTTGAGCTTGTGATGGTGATTAAATGTGAAAATAACATTGTCAGTCATGTTATTCAATGATAATTAAAGAAAGAGAAAACTCTTAACCCTTTTTACTAAAACATCATTTTATGTAAGCAAGTGGTTTTCGATAAAGATAAGTTAACTCACTTTAAATATGAGACAATTCCTTAAATTACTAAATGAATTGTCCTTGATACTTTAGTAAAATAACCCTTGTATTATGCTTACAATACCAATTAAGATCAGTTGAGTTTTAAATGATTAACCTTGAATTACCAAGTATTAACCCGCACAACTCTTGAACAATTATAGAACTCATGTAATAACCACTCAAGAGTTGCTTTAGATTGGTTATGTTTTACACTCACTTAACGAGTAATTAACTGATCTTAGTGGATGAACACCAACAATCCGTTTTCACAACATTATTGATATTTCCCACTCTAAATTGGCCAATCACTATTAATATTCTATTTGGTTCATGTCAATATTAAGATTCATGTTTTCCCCCAACCAAGCCCTTACATGAATGACGATTTCTTGGCTTATCATCAAGCTCGGAATGTTGGCGGCTCTTTTTAAGTTTCTTAAGTTATTTCCCAAACCCTCACAAGAGTGGCAGTTCCCTGGCTTATCGTCAAGCTCGGCGTTTGGGGGTTGATTTAAGGATTCTTAATTTATCAACCAAGTCCTCACAAGAATAGCGATTTCTCGGCTTCTCATCAATCTCGGGGTCTTGGTGTATTTTTTAAGGTTCGTCAAGGCTTCGCAAGACTAGCAATTTCTCGGCTTATCGTCAAGCTTAGCACTTGGGCATATTTTAAGAGTATTTTTAACATTCCTCATCAAGTGATAATTGCAACACAACCATTAGTTATTAAAAACTGATCACATGTTTTACTATCATTATTAAACTTCAATTAAGATTCATTATAAACCAAGATTCATCATAAGAGCAAAATGTGTTAGTATATGATACTTAAAACTATGGTTTGCTTTTATGAGCTTCATCTTATGCAAAACGTCGTGTGCTCGCAATGTTTACACACACTCGGCTTTATATCTGGTTATACACGTGATGTTGTATGTCTAACTACTCTTAGCCAAGATACGACTTACATGCAATATGCTTGTCTAGAGATCAATTCTCCACCCACCTTGTGAAGCACTGCATGCGTCAAAAGACATAATATTTTCAAAAGTTTTGGTATGGGGGTGATAGGTTTTGTCGGGTATTTTGGCAAATGTATTTGAGAGGGTACAACTAATTGAGCTTGTTTTCAATAAATTCTTCTTTTTCTTGTTCTTGCTCCATTCTTCATCCCAAAGTGTAGTGAATCCGCAATTCTCTTTTTTTTCTTAACAATCTAACGAAACTTTTATGGTCAGATCGTCAAGACTGGTTTTATCCAAGATGTGGATCAGCTCCTCATCAATCCTATGTTGAATATAACTCCCAACGCTAATGGATCGTTCAGCTTTAAGCCTAATAGCCCCCACCCTCATTAGTTTGGTATATTCGTATTTAGGGGTGCAAATGAGCCGAGCCGAGCCCGAGCTCGACTAGGCTCGAGCTCGGCTCGTTTAACTTACATAGAGCTCGAGCTCGGCTCATTTCGAGCTCTATTTCCAAAGCTCGAGCTCGGCTCGTTTACTATTTATAAATTATTTTTCTATATAATTATAATTATTTTATATATTTTTTCTATTATAATTTTATGTATAATAGAATATATATTATTTAGTTATTTTTATTTATTTTTTCATAACATTATATTTATTAATTAATAATTATTAAATATATATTTTAAAAAAATATTATATAAATGGCAGGCTCGTTTAGGCTCGCGAGCCGGCTCGAGCTCGATAAGTAAAGCTTGGGCTCGAGCTCGTTTATTAAACGAGCTTATTTGTAGGCTTGAGCTCGGGCTCAGGCTCGATAAAGCTCGGCTCGATCAAGCTTTTTAACATGCCGATCTCAAGTAGCTCGCGAGCAGCTCGGCTCTTTTGCACCCCTATTCGTATTGGGATTGGGTTTGAATTACTCTATATCTTCCTTCGTGGGACCAATTTCCACAGCTTAAATATCTTTCATATAATTTTGCTCGTCCTTTCATTGCGTTTTTGGAAATTCCCCAAAATGGTGGCCTTTGTTCCTCTTGTGGCCTCTTTTTTCTCACCTCATTGCTAAAGAGAAAAATTTTCTCCCTAAGTTCTCGAAGTAACCAAGGTTTTGTGAATTTTAGGCAGCAAAGTAGATTGAAAACGAAAGAATTCATTCCAGTTTCTTAGGGTCTGCCGGTAAAAGACCAATGATGAATTCAACTGGTGAAAGGGTTAGTTTGGTAAGACAAGTTATTTTTGGGTAGGCATGGTGATAGGTGTGGGATTTATGTGGTGGTTTTTGGAAATATATTACCTTTCTTGTTATGCAACATTTCGTCTGATCTGAATAAAATTCTCAAGACAAGTTCTAATTTGCAAAAAGTACCTGACTCACTCAAAAGTATCCATCATATGAGTACTTTTTCTAAATATATATGCATGAAGGCTTAATTCTCACAAATGGAAAGATAGGTGAAAATGCAATATTTTGCATAAAGTTAATCTCAATATTACAAACCATATTTTTATTTTTATCATATT